>NW_004797401.1:960814-1027757 GCF_000002075.1 Aplysia californica
ATCTTGGCATCCTAATATACAATTTACCGCAAACAGAAATTCTGTTGCAATTAGTGACGGGTCAAGGTGATTTTTGTGCTAGGGACAGTAGCCTAATATAGGAGGCTACACACAGCAGTCACAGTTCACCGTGGCACAGCTTACCGCATCATCCAAAAGTTCTCTTGCTTCCATAAACTGATCTGTCAGAGACTGCATTGCTTTTTTCAGGTCGTTTGGGGATAATGAAGATGAGTTTAAAGAGAAACTGCCATGGAACTCGCGGACCAAATTTGTAGTGATGTGGGCACTGAGACTGTGACTATGACGAGATCCACAGTGTCGGAAATTCGATAAGTTCGGCAACAAGGAGTTGGTATCAGCTGTCTTCATAATTCTTGAATTGTTTCCCTTTGGACAGTCTGCTGATTTACTCGCGTGTACAGCGCGACCACCACATCTCCTGAGACTTATCAAGCACCTCTCGAATAAAGGGCGAACATGATAATGAGAACACAACATGACACTATGCAGGTCTTTATGATAGAGAGTTCTGAAAAGAATACAGTCTTGGAATCGATGTATTTTAACCGAAAAAAACAAGACAGAGGGCAAAGTCAAAAGAAACTAGGCTAGGCTTGCCGATAGCAGCGAGCTACTGAGCCAGTGCCCGTATAAACAAGTGCATTGCGCAGGACCGGATGTGGCTCGCAAAAATCGTGGCGAGAGAGAACAGCAACCTACATAATTTGAAGTAGAGATCGGTGTCTCCTTTGAGCAGGATTTGAATTTGAAATGTGATTTCTTTGGAATTGGTGTCAGGTGATAAAATATTTTGTTAGATATTGTTCATCTATTTATTCACCACTCTCAAAGATGAATTTTACTGGATTTACTCTGAGATATTCCAAAGTAAACAGCGAAAACAAAACTGTCGAAAACTGGTTATCAGCTCGATTTACAGCCGATTGTGAATAAGATCATGAAGAATTTGATTTACTCTTTATACACATGAAAGATAAATGGCTGTGGTATAGGATTTCCCTTATTTTCGGCTTCGAATTATGAATATTTCTGAAAAACCTAGGTTCGTGAATGGTATGCCCGACTCTGCTGGCAACATTGAGGTGATCCAGAGCTCCCTGAAGGCCTCTTTAGGCGGCCGGGACAGGGATCGTCTCGATGAAGATGTCGCTGCAGCTTCTAAGCGTGTCTTGCTGCACAATATTGAGTTTCTACCAGCATCTGCCCCCTACAGTATACAACGTGATACACTGAGAGCTAAGTACATCCCTCTCAATTCAGCACCTACACAAAGCAGGCCATGGGGAGATGGAAGTACTCCACAACACCAAGGTAAAGTAAAAGTGGCTAGAGATCTAGATCTAGTGTGTGAAAATATATTGATAATTGTAAGCATGGTCTCTGCCTGCCTACTAATCTAGATCTACTAGAATCTAGATCTAGATATCTAGATCTAAAATCTAGATTCTAGATATCTAGATCTAGATCTAGATCTAGATTCTAGGGTGATCTTTTACTTTAGCACGTTAAATTCCCCAAGTCTACTAATCCCCGACTCAGACCTTCAAAACTTTGAACTGGGCCTAAAAATGCGCAAAGTAGATTCTAATCTAGAATCTAGATCTTGTCTTAGATCTAGATTTAGATCTAGATTTCTAGATCTACCGTTCTAGTAAGGCTTGTTACGGAAAAGGGAATAAAATCAATTCAAGAATTTAACGTGCTAAAGTATAAGACATAAGATCACCGATTCTAGATTTCTAGATCTAGATCTAGATCTAACAATAACAGCAACCCTGTTGGGAAGCAGGCCTTGGTTGCTGTTTGGCAGATATTGTTGCTAACTGAATTTTCAAGGGGGAGGGAGGTTGTTAACTTCTTCAAAGTTAAAAAACCCTTTATACCCGCCCCTCCCCTCTCCCCTCACACACATCACATACCCTGAAACCTCTTCTTCCCATACCCCCCACTCCCATGTACATGTACACCCCCCCCCCCCCTTACTGTTTTAGACAAAAGTTGAGAATGAATATTTTTGTTATGCCCAGTGGCTGAGACCTTTCCTCTCATATTCTCAAAGGAGGGTGGCTGTGGCGCTAAGCTTGGAAGACCCAAACCGCCCACAAAATTTAATGCAGTCTTAATTAAGAAAATTATAGTAAGAGCATTTATTATATAGTGTAGATCTAGATTGACTTGGCACTGTTGTGTAAAAAGTTGGGACTGTGGTGCTGAATGATAACGGGTAGAGTGTTGTGTATTACATGATTTAATTTAGATTTAGGCCACCTCTATTCTCACCCCGGGTGAGAATAGCGCAGGCAAGTCTTTTGGCTATTCTCACCCGGTGTGCGTTCACTGTTATAGCCTAGATCTAGGCCAACCAATTTTACGTTCACCCTGAACCACAGAATTCTACACTGAAAACAAAAATTGTAGAATTCTGTGCCGTGAACAAACGTTCCATTACTACTGTTAGCCTTTAAAGCGTACAATTTTGTCTGTGGGCGCAGTGGAGAGAGAGAGGAGTAGCGCGAGACCTTCCGGGCAAAACAAAATGGCAACCCGCGTAGTTCGGCTCGATTCGAAAAGTGAAATAGCCATAGCATCTTTGTAGACGATCAAATTAGCCTACTTTTGTGCTATAACGTAATTTTTTCTTTGCTTTTATCCATTTGATCATCCACACCGATAGAAAATATTCCGAAATAGGAAAAACAGGTCTTGTTTCACACCGGGTGAGAATAGCCTACAGTTACAGTGGCAAAAGTCTCACCCGGGGTTATTCTCACCCCGGGTAAGGATGTCCACTTCCTTAGATTTATGTTGAGAAATTAATTCATTGATCTGTGTCCTTAAAATTTGTGAGACAGCGTGGTGAAATCAGGCTCTCGTCAAAATAATGAATTTAGAGAAATTTCGTCTTTTTTAAATTTTCCCCTGGTTTTGCATTTTTTTTCAAAAATTGTGTTTTTTGGTTCAACACCTCATGTATTGAAAAGCACATTTCTGTGGAGATTTCAATTTTAAAAAACGTTGATAAAAGGCACAAAAAATGTCACTTATTTGTTTGCAAGGACTTTCGAGCTATAGATCTAGATTCCAGGCTTCGGTCGCCACTTTTTTTACTAATTTTACATCTGAAACCAGGTGACCCCCACCTCCTTCAATACAGAGATAAATCTCAACTTCTATTCAAGGTAGATGGGTAATTTTTTTTATCACAAGCAAGACAAAGCTTTATAATGGTACCTATTCAATATATTTCTTATACCCCAAAATTGGGGAGCGCCTGATTTCTCCATGCCGTAACACATTTATATTTTTGTCGCTCTTTCTCCCAGCCATGACTAGCTCTGCTCACAGTGACAAAAATGGGGATTCCCTGCCAAGCCCCAGGGTGGTGCTGTATCCGGAGGAGAAAGTCAAGATGGAGTGGTCTCGGATGACTCGAATCGGAGCTGGTTTAGTCAACATGGGGAATACCTGCTTCTTCAATTCAACTTTGCAGTGCTTGACCTACACTGCACCACTAGTGAACTACTGTTTCACCAATGACCACAGAGAGAAATGTATGTTCTATATATATGTTTTTTCTGGGATTTAAAAAAATGGTCGTTCTTTGAAAATGGGTCTTATTCTTAACCCTTCCAGCCCCATGCGCGTATATTTTCAGCAGCGTTTGTACCTCCCACCAACCCAAGAGTGTTGTATGTTCTCAGTTTTGGGGTACCGAATGAAATTGCTAATTTTTCTAAATTAATGAACCTAATCAAACTTTAATTTTCAAAGTGTTGTTCATTTACCTACTTTGTTATATATAGGTTATTATCTAAACCTCATTACAAAGTTACCACATCACTTTTTAGAATGCGTGCCTCTTTTCTTAAATACTACTGTATTGGCTGGGACTGGGGTAAGGGAGTGCACAAAAATGGCTGGGGCTGGAAAGGTTAAAAGTAAAAGTGGTAACATTTCCAGTCACTTAAAATTCTAAATAAATCATGATTAAGCTCTATCTACCATTCACTTCTTTCTTATGATTAGACTAGATACCCGTGTTTCAAATTTGTATCTGGGGGCTCTCGTGGCCTGGAGGTTAAGGTGTTGGCCTCTCATTCAAAGGTCCCAGGTTCGAATCCGGGTAGCGACCGAAAAATTTTCTTTTTCTAAAATTGTCTCCTTTCACCCCCTTTCCTGCTCTCTAGCAATGTTCTGTCGTCTGCTTTTGTCACCTCTATCTGCCCCCACCCCCTCACCTCCTTTGCCCCCTCTGGGCTCTTAACTCTTTCTGCAGCCTTTCTACTCCTTGGCTCCTTCTTACTGCTGTCTTTCTGCCACACCCCTGATCATCTGGTAGGAAAGATCTACACCTAGCCCCCTCGGACTAGGGTGAAAAGTCTGGAAAGGCCACTGTGCAAGTTGCACACGTTAAAGATCCCTTGGTGGTCTAAAATCTATAAAGGCTTCGGCCGCCACCCGGACAAAATTCAAAATTTCCTACCAACTGGAAATATTAGGTGTGTCCCGCCCATATGACCTTATGCAGTTGCGAGCGCAGTTAAACACTTACCAGAAAAAATTTATCTTTTTAGTGACAGGAAATCTTTGTTTTGGTCATTATATATATTTTCCTTGAAAATTTTTGAAAATGTGTGAATTTTGCAGCAGTTTTAAAGTATTTCTTTTACTGTTTACTGGAAAAAGTGTGATCTCTGTTCATTTCAGGCAAGAAGAAAGACTTTTGCATGATGTGTGAAGTTCAGGACCACATACGAACATCTCTAGATTGCGGTGGAAGGTCAATCAAGCCCCATTCTATGCTGCAAAAACTTAGATGTGAGTTTTAAGCAAGTTGTGTTTGAAGTGGTAATATGGTGATATTTTCACTGGTGGACAGATGGATAAAAGTGAATTCATTCGAGTTTTCATTGACATGTGTCATTTCCCAAAATTTTGTAAGTTTGTAAATTTGTTTACATTTCATTTTTTTCCCCTGAGAATTTGAAAGGGAATGGTGTTGCTTAAAGACTTAGTTTTGATTGATATAAAAACAGGTTTGCGCAAAAAAAAAGTGTTGATTTCAATGTATGCCCCTGTTCAGTTTTCTTTATAATTTCATGGTATGTAACTGAAAAATCACTGCTTATGTTGAGCAATTATGGTGGTTTTCAGGATTTCCATGAGAATGCATTGATATTTGCATGTACAAGGTAGCAAATAAAGTGAAAGTAGGTTGATGTGTCATTGCGCTGATGCACAGAGATTGGTGAATATGGGAGTGTCTATAGGGGATAATATTGATCAAAGAAAAGAAATATTTCTTGACATTCTGTCATAACATTGGTTGATCATTTTATTTTATCTGCAGGCATAGCAAAACACATGAAGTGGGGTCGTCAGGAAGATGCTCATGAGTTCTTGCGCTTCTTAGTGGACCACCTGCAACAGTCATGTCTACATGGCGAGACAAAGTGAGTACTTGCATTCTTTGTACTCTCCTTCTTTTCTTGTATTTTTTTTCCCCCTACGTGCAGAGTTCTTTTCTGAAAAGTAAATATAATTTTTCATCTTCAGATGTCCTGGAGTTTTCAATTGTAGATCCCTGTTCCTTTTTACTTATAATTTCAATTGTAGACCCCTGTTCTTTTTTGTACTTATAAGTTCAATTTCTGCCACTTCTGTGGTATGACTGGAGAATCACTGCTTTTGGTGTTTTTTCAGGCTTGTAATACTGCAGTAGTTACCTTATTTGATTTGCTTGCTCTGGCTTGCTTTTATCAATTTGTGTGGTCACTGAGGATGTTGGCTCTGATGATGCAGCTTGTGTTTTTGTTGTTTTACTTTATTGTCTTAAATAAATGTTTTTGATAAATCATAAGCTCGCCCTGGGAGCTTTCCGCACTTCTCCAGGCGGAGGCAAACATACCATCACTCACATTTAGACACACACAACTCTCACTACAATACGCAATGAAACAAAGTTCAACACCAGGGAACCCATCACCTGACTGTGTTTTCAGAACAAACCCAGACACCATAAACAAATTCCAAAACAACGAAAAACTCATCAAACCCTTTGGCCTCTGAGTCCTTGACCTTAAAAACATACAATTTTCCAAACAAGACATCCAACAATTTTTTTTCCCCGAACTCCCTCCGCGGCACCTCACCAAGGCAAAATTAGACTTACAGCTGACCACGCACACCAAAGCAAGCACAAACACCAAAACATTTAAAGCAGAATGAGCATTTGCCAAAAGGTGGGATACCTGGGTGTGACAAATGAGGTCCAAAATCAACTTTATGTAATAATTCTTTAATCACCCATATTATATAGCCTAATGATTGCTCTTTCAGGCTCAGTAACTGCCAAAGCTGTATATGCAATGGTCTTGGTGTAATTCTGACTTGAATGACGGAAATAGCAAAAAGTTTGTTCATAACAATGATGACACAAATTTGTGAATACTCAAAGTTCCTTTCTTCTGCTAGGCTGATGTTATATTTTGAGACATAGCAAATAACTTCTAAAAATACATAGAATTGACAGTTTATAAAAATCTTTATTAATTTTTGAGAAAATTACTTTTTTGTGTCATAATAGTTATGAACGAACAATAAGTGACCAAAATACTATCAATTATGTCAAGTTTCATCGACTAGAATTGTCTAAAATAACACTCTAGTCTAATTATAGTCAAGTGATAAATGAAAGACCATTGAACAGCTATTTTTAAACGCCAACTGGTCATAGGGCATGTTATGCATAAATTTAAAGTTCGTTCATAACCATTATGACACACTGTTTCGTTCATAACTATTATGACAAATTTTACTTTTGGCCCCTAAAATTTACTTATATTGATCTGTGTTTCACATAAAATGGTTTTCATTTATGAGACTTTCCTTAAAATATGATAGATTCCTCTATGTAGGGAGAATTCAAAGTTTATTTCCTGAAAAACCCTTAGAATACCTTTAAAATGGTTCGTTCATAACAATTATGACAAACTTCAATTTTTATCCTAAAAATTTATACATTTTGATCTGTCATTCATTTTTTTAAACTTTTATTAAATGAAACTGTCCTCATAATATGTATCTCTGTACATGTTTTTAAAGTTTATTAACACTGAAAAGCCCTCAAAATATATAAAATGGACTATAAATAGTTCGTTCATAACCATTACTACAAAAGTATAATACTAATTAAAATCCACACCCATACACTTATGATAAAAATCAAAATATCAGAATGTATGCAAGGTCTATTCTGTCCTTTAGTTGGGTTAAAATTAAAAATACATCCCAAAACAACTGTAAATTACATGGAATAAGGTTTCGTTCATAACCGTTATGACACACTGTTTCGTTCATAACTATTATGACAAATTTTACTTTGGGCCCAAAAAATTAACTTATTGTTCTGTCATTCACATAAAATTGTTTTAATTTATGAGACTCTCCTCAAAATAAGGTTATATGTTGAACGAATTCAAAGCTTAATCACTGAAAAACCCTTAGAATACCTTTAATGGTTCGTTCATAACTATTATGACAAACTTCAGTTTTGACCTAAAAATCAATATTTTGACCTGTCATTTACTTAAAAATTTTATATTAAATGAAAGTTTCCTCATAATATGTATCTGTGTACATGTTTTTAATGTTTATCAACACTGGAAAGCCCTCAGAGTACAATATGTAGTTCGTTCATAACCATTACTACAAAAGAAAAATACTGATTAAAATACATACCCATACACTTATGATAAAAATCAAAATATCAGAATGTAAGCACGGTCTAATACATCCTCAAGTTGGGTTAAAATTAAAAATACATCCCAAAATAACTGTAAATTACATGGAATAAGGTTTTGTTCATAACCATTATGACACACTGTCACGTTCATAACATGATGACAATCCATTATGACAAGCATATTTTTGCCTCTTCTTCGCTTCTCTTTTGAGTCATCAGCACGCTACTCTTCCATGTTCATTCCACCATGTAAAAGGATGTTGTGAAACAGTGGGAAGTCCCTCACATGATATTTTGCAGAAATATAAAGTGTTTGTTCATAACATCATTATGACAAACCTGGATTATCTCAATCAAAGTCATATTTAAGCAAAACCATGCGATGGAGCGGAAAATTACCCTTCTGATGGATCAATGTCAAACCAGTGTTTAATACCGGTCATTCCCCAGGATGATATGTTTAACAATTTGGGTTTTCTAGACCTTGGAAAGTCTGATGATGTAATTATGACACGAGTTATGAACGAACTTATAAATTTTACTCAGCAAATAACATTAATATAAGAAAATAAAACCCTTTTAATGGACACACGCTGTTATGATCTGATGGTGTATACAAGCTAATTTCAATGTTTGAATGCACTACTGTTTGATAGTTTAAGATTAACAATATTCTGTATTTAACATACAATTACGTGTGCACTCAGGATGAGTAAAAAATGCCCTATTTTTAGTACTATTATCTTTCTATGAAGAGATATAAGATGCACACATCAATCTACTTGCTCATGCAGCTTGACCAACTTATTTCCTTGCCATATGCTTAAAGTTTTCAGAAGAAAACATATTTTACCATGAGTAGTGGTTGATTTAAAACGTCCTCATGCAAACACCCCCACCTTTTGGCAAAAGCTCGAATACAAAAGGTTAAAGAAAAAAACCCCGGTGCCGAGCTAATCTTCACAGATGGCTCTAAATTGGACTCTGCTGTGGGCGCCGCTGCCCTATCCTCAAACGGTACACACCAGCAGAGACTCCATCCCGAAGCCTCCATTTTCTCTGCGGAGGCCACTGCCATTGACATGGCACTGGACTCCGTAAAAAATGCTCCTGACAAATATTTCCTTATGTTATCGGACAGAATAAATGCACGCTTTAGCTGAAACCGCGGAAAAATATAGTGTTCGCATGGCTACCTAGCCATGTGGGCATCCGAGGAAACGAGCAAGTGGACCTCCTGGCGAAAGAATCCTTTTCCTTAGTTTTGGGATCAACGACGAACACTCTCCCACAGACTGACTTAAAAAATAAAATTAAAAAACTCACCTTCAGCTTGTGGGAGACTCATTGGAAAAAGCAAGTGAGCAGCAAACTTCACAACATTAAGCCCAAACTGGGATTGCTAAATCTTTCGGGTCTCTCAAGAAGAGACAAAGTCATTTTTACTCGATTACGCATCGGACGCATGTCCCTGACATATAAATACCTCCTTCAGGGAGATCAGAAGCCGTTCTGTGTCAGATGCGACACAGATTTTACCATTGGACACATTTTAACAGAATGTCTAGACTTTGAAGAGACCCGAAGGAAATATTTTAGATGCAAAAAATTGCAAGGTCTGTCTTCCGTCATTGATCCCAACAGAATTCTGGTTTTTATAAAGGCCATTGTGAATGGAATTAAAAATTTTTTGAAATGTTATTTAGATAGTTGTTTTCAATTAGTTTATTTACATCAAATTTTTAGTATTTTAGAATTTTAGTAGAGGTGTTGACCAGAATCAGGCTGTGCAGTTTACTGTTGTGAACAGAACAAACCTTTTTTCGCGCGCTCATATGACCTTATGCAGTTGCGAGCGCCGTAAAACTTACTAAAACAAAACAAATCTTAAGCTCATCATTCCTACCTTTGCCAGCTTCTTTGGTTTTGAAGAATTTATTATATTTTTTATTCCTCTCAGATTGGACAGATTCAGCAAGGAGACTACGGTTATTAACCAGATTTTTGGCGGTTATCTCAGGAGCCAAGGTAAATCTCATGATAAATCAAATACAGTTGAGTCCACTTAAACGAAACACAATGAAACGGAAAACAGTAGTCAACCTATAAAAAAAACATGATTTTTTGTCCTTTTTATCTTTGTTAGGAAACAAGCCGAAATGCTTCCGTTGCTAAATTGAAAAGCATTTTAAGGGTTATGTTTTTTAAATCTTCACCAGCAACCTGTGAGTAACACAAATCATCAAGTCTTACTCTCTCTTTAAAACAGAAGAAAGAGACACAAGAACATGTGTATGTTGATTGCAGGCTAGAAAAAGGAATCACCAAGTGAATGTCCCGCCACATCCGGTTGGTCATGGCCTATTGTCTCTGCAGAATTAGTTCACAGAGGCCCTACACATAAGCACGTGATGGCACATAGGGTGTTTCATGCTGTAATGAGCGTTGAGCTTTCTTTGTCACGTCTGTATCTGCTCTTTCATCTATTCTGTGTGGCTGTTTTGCTAAAATTGCAGTTATTGTAAGAAGTAAACAGAACATTTTTTTAAAGGTAGTGTACTCTTCGCTGATTTATTTTTAGTTTTTCAGAAAAATTGGAATTGTTTCTTTAAAAAAAACCAAAAAACGACTAATACAATGTGTATATATGCATTCTTCGAAACATAATTGTTAATTAAAGGTGATAGTTATCACATTCTATCTTTGACCATTTGGATGTGCAATATGTCAAATACTGACCTGCTGATTTTATTGAATTTTCAGTGACTTGTCTTCGGTGTCAAGGAAAGTCGAACACATTTGACCCTTTTATGGATTTGAGCCTGGATATAAAGGTCAGGGATTATTTGTTTAGTGTTGCTTTACTGTGCAGGTTGGATGCTCAAGTTGGATATCTTGCTTTATTATAAATGGAAACCCTCGGAGGTCATCTACCTTTGCTTATGAACTCGTCTTTACAAATTACATTCTTTTGTTTTTCTTCGATGCAACTAGTGCTGTTGCGTAAAAGTAAAATAGTTTGCTTTATAAATTGATAAATATGTGTGTTTAAGATGTCAACAAATGATTTTAAGAGCTCTTTTCCCAATCTCAAGTGAAGACATTCTGAAATTGCATTGAGCAAGAACTAAATCTTTATTGCTTGTTTTCATGAGACTTGGTTAAAAAAAATTGTCCACTCTATTGACAAAAACTAAGCAAAAAAAAAATCAGCATTAAAACTGTTGTGCGGGGCTCTTGTGGCTTAGAGGTTAAGGTGTTCGCCTCTCATTCAAAGGTCCCGAGTTAGAATCCGGGTGGTGACCGAAAAATTTTCTTCCCTAAAATTGTCTCCTTTCACCTTCTTTCTTGCTCTCTTACTCTCTTGCAATGTTCTGTCGTCTTCTTTCGTCTCCACTTTCTGCCCCTATCCCCTCACCCCCTTTGCGCCCCTCTGGACTTCTGACTCTTTCTGCAACCCTTAGCCTTTTTACTGCTACTCCATGGCTCTTTTTTACTGCTGTCTTTCAACCACACCCCTGATCTTCTGGTCGGAAAGATCTACACCTACCCTTCTCGGACAAGGGCGAAAAATGTTGGAGGTCCCGTAATCAAGTTGCGCACGTTAAAGATCCCTTGGTAGTCTAAAATCGATAAGAGTAGGCTTCGACTGCCGCCCGTGCAAAATAAAAAATTTCCTACCAACTGAAAGTTTAGTGTGTCCCGCGCACTCATATGACCTTATGCAGTTGCGAGCGCTGTTAAACACTTACACACACACCCCACACCCCCCACCCCCTGGGCAGTGCCACTGACTGTAGTGTCTTTAGGCCATTCCCAAAGGGGGGACATTTCTCGTTCAAGCACAGTAGAATTGTAAATGGGCTGATTCATGTCACGCTCATAACTGTGCCTGATCTACAACAGGGAACTGCTGCTTTTTCTTTCTTAATCCTTACTATTGTCATTTCCCTCTATAGACCTGCATGTTTGCCGACAATCGTCTGAAATCCGTCAATCGTGACCTGGCCCGCGAGCAGGCCGATGCTATCGCTAAGCCCACCTGTATTAGTCAATGTGCGAAGTGCGAGACCTGGCCGACTGCCAGCGCCCCCTTTTTCTCCCGTCGGCTTTGTCGGCACTTTTGTATTCGTGCCGACGTCGGCGTTTCCGACATAATTGTCGGAACCTGAGTAGAAATACGATTACGAAATAGTACGACGACCTAAATTATCTACTTTCAGTTTCGTGCTCGAGCGGCCAGTTTGAATTTCGTTTGTTTACTGATTGTTCAGATCATGTAGATTCTTTCAAGTTCAAGTCCGACTCACTTGTTCTTCTCTAGATCTAGATTTATAGATCATTATAGGCCTCAATGGAGAATTTATATTCCAATTTTATTGTGTCAAACCCCATTATAGGATGTGTTGTAATATTAATGTTGGTAAAACGCATTTTATCAGGTGCGTGAATTATTTACTTAGAATAATAAAGATCTAATCTAGACTCAGCTGAGTCCCTCTGTTCGGAATCGGATGCAGATTTCTCGTTCAAGGCCTATTCCTATTCATTTGTTCTACTAGATCTAGATCTTGATCTAGATCTAGATTTATTTAGATCTCTAGATCTATAATATAACTAGATTCTAGATCTAGATCTATATGGAGGGTTCATATTATATATATAGACTATAGATCTATATTCCAATTCTATTGTATTATTGTATCAAACTCTTTATAGGTCAATGTAGGCCATATTATTATTATTATATGCTCCTTGTTTGTTTTGGAGTGTGATTTTTTTCTTCTCTTGACTTGTGATGTGCTGGCCTTTTTACTTGAGGGCCGTTGCAGGTTTGTTTTTTTTGGTTAGGGTTAGGTCTCTTCTTTATTGTGTTTGTTCGGGTGGTCGCTCGTTACTCGGAAGTCCTTCCTTTTATGACACCCACAATTTAAATGCTGTTATAAGTTATTGGGGGGGGGGGGGGGGAGGGTGCGCAAAATTTTCAGACAATCTGGTTGAGGCTCACAGGCAGGTCTACCTCTGCTTCTTGTGTATGTTTGTCATTCTCTTATGACTTGCTATTTCCAGGGTGCCTTGATAGTCGAAGCAGACCTTTTGTGCTGTTGAAGCTAGAGAGGTTAGCAGAACAAGTCTGATTCCCTGTAAAGACTTTTCTGTTGACACCCACCCCTTGGCGCTCGTATGACCTTATGCTGTTGCGAGCGCCGTAATACCCTCTACTATAATTTTTTTTAAACCCCAGAAACCCCCCCCCCACTAAAACCAAATAACAAAACTGTTGTGTTTAGTTTGTTTTTACAGATAGTTCTTGGTTATCAATGCTTGTCTCTTATTTTGAAAAGGAAACCCAAAAAGGTGAGCTCTTTTTTATGTATTTGAAATTTTGACGCATGCAAATTTTTTTGTGTGGATGAAATTTTGAAAATATGCAAGTTTTTAGTATTTGTACATTCTGTGGACAAAGATTCAGAGCATTTAAAAATCTAACCTCGGCTTATAAAAGAGGGAAGGTGTAAGTCCAGTTTCTGTATTTTGTTTGTTTCTTTTTCACTTTCAGGGAGTCAATACTGTTGAGGATGCACTGTTAAAGTATGTGAAGCCTGAAACTCTGGACAATGACAATGCTTACAAGTGTCCAAAGTATGTTCATATTTTTCCTCTTGTTTTAATCTGTGATAAGATTAAATATTTTGTTCTCACTACAATAAACAAAGGTGGTATTCCTGAAGGTGCACCTAACTTTGTTCTCAAATTTTCGGACACAATAAACTTGCATTCACCAGCATTGCATTGGACATGACTGAATTTGCTAAGACTTGAGTAGGAATCGTTAATTTTTAAAAATTTGCTAAAATCAATAAAGTGCTTCGTGTATGCTGGAGTGTATTAGTCTTAAAGGATTTGATTTGCTTGTGGCTTCATTCCTTTCCAAATATCATTTCAACAGATGCAAAAACAAGGTGAGGGCACAAAAAAGATTCACTATTCAAAAGGCTCCAAATGTGCTGACTCTGCAGCTCAACAGGTGAGTATTAAATCTGTCTATTGTTATTGATATTGTCTCTTAAAACTTTTAGTACTTCTCCACTATCACCATAATTTGTCCATTTTTTTACGTGTGAAGTTAGTTAGTCTTATAGATCTTGGGTATGCAGCACTTCCAGGAGAGTACTTCTTGCATTGAGTAGGTAGCGTAAACACGGCCTTGCGGCCTTCCGACCGCGTGGTATCGGTGAAATCGGGGTAATTCCGATCGCTGTTTCTTTGCTCTTTCGCTATAAAACACCAAATGTCGTACACCTTGTAAAAGTTCAGCTTTTCCTCGTTACAATGGTGTAAGTTGTTTATATGTCCGATTGTTAGGAGCTGGATAATCGCCGACGAAAGCGAAGCCCCTCGCGGTCGGAATGCCTGGCAGGCCGGTTGAAAAATTGACACGCGTGTATTCAAATGCTTCGCGGAAAGAGGGATGATTAAATACCGTCTTGTCATCGGCGGAGAACTGTAGAGCTTTGAACGGGCTTTCTTGTGATATATGTTTAGCCTTTGGCGTCTAAATAGAAAGCTTAAAAAAATACCGTCAAAATGTTTAAAGATCACTTTTTACTCAAAATATGTAAAATACCAGCTTAAAAGGATAGTAATTAAAAGATCAGTTTATTTCCTATTAGAATAAAGTAATCAACTTGGAATTATTTTTCATCAATCCTTCCGCGAGACTTGGAAAGCCTGTGACCCCACATGTGGGGTACACTACGGTATAGAGCCGACTCGCTCGCCGCGGGGGCCCGGGTCAACGCTCGGTGTTTTTGTCGAAATAACGACAGATCATCGCGTTTGAGGCGATAAAATACTGATTTGTAATGATCTCACAGTCTGGAAAAAAATTAGGCTCCATATATTTGATATAGTGATTGTAATCTGTTAATGTGGAGATGTTTAGTGCTCTTGGTACTTTTTTATTGTCTGTCAAACATGGGGTTGCAGCCAGTGACTAACTTTAACAAATTTGATCGAATTTTAAACAACTACAATTTTCTTAAAAATTGACGGAGAGGTTAAAGAATGGTACCAAAATGCTAAATGGATATAGGCCTTTCAAATGGAACAGATAAATTTGGCATACAGCAAGTTTGAAAATGTAGTTTCTGATACCTACATTGAGTCTTTTTAGCGTCTTTGAATTGTGGGCAAATTTTCATTCATGTTTTTTTTTCTGTTAAAACACTGTCAGGTCATAAGATTCGCGGCTACTTAAAGTTGCAAATTGTTGAGGACTGTTATTGTTTGAATGTGTGTATTTACAGTTTGTTTATGTAATTTATGCTGCTTGTGGATGACAAGTTTGATGTTTTAATAAGACAAGACAAGACATGACTTGAAATTTGGAAATATTAAGTTTGCCTTTACTTCTTCACGTAACTGTTAAGTTTTCATGTTTTTCTTTCCCCAGATTTGATTTCAACCGTCACTTGTCCGGAAAAATCAACAGGTTCATACGTTATCCAGAAAAAGTCAACTTAAGAAATTTTATGAGCCAAAAACAGGTTAGCTTTCCAACTTGATCTTCATGACAAAGTGACTTTTAGTTTTCAACATTAAGCAGTATGAAAGGGAACTTTTAAGGTTCACCTGTGTATTGCTACTCTTTTGTCTGTTTTCCAGTGCTTGTTAGACTCAACTTCGTCAGCAGTGCAGTAAAGATTTGCACTGTTGACAGTTACAGTGATGTATTACTTATTCATACGTTTTATGGTATTGTGAAATATTTCAGGGCAATTTATGTCCCCACTTGTATATTGCTATCACTTGTGTAAAAACAATCCAGTGTTCTTGTGATTTGACTACATTGTAGTGCCTCCAGTATACGATATTCTGATCAGTGCTGTAGTTTCCTCTTTTCGTGGTTTGCTCTGGTGGGTTTGCTTCTTTTTTCCCATCAAACACTTATCAGGGGGCTCTCATGGCCTGGAGGTTAAGGTGTTGGCCTCTCATTCAAAGGTCCCGGGTTCGAATTCGGGTAGCGACCGAAAACATTTCCTCTCTAAAATTGTCTCCTTTCACCTTCTTTCCTGCTCTCTAGCTATGTTCTATCGTCTGCTTTCGTCTCCTCTTTCTGCCCCCACCCCCTCACCTCCTCTGGGCTCCTGACTCTTTTTGCAGACTTTCTACTGGTGCTCCTTGGCTCATTCTTACTGCTGTCTTTCAGCCACACTCCTGATCTTCTGGTAGGAAAGGTCTACACATAGCCTTCTTGGACAAGGGCGAAAAATCTCCGAGGACGCGTGTGCAAGTTGCGCACATTAAAGATCCCTTGGTGGTATAAAATCTATAAGAGTAGGCTTCGGCCGCCACCCGGACAAAATAAAAAATTTCCTACCAACTCTAAAAGTTTAATGTGTCCCGCACGCTCATATGACCTTATGTAGTTGCGAGCGCAGTAAAACACTTACCAAAAAAAACCCAGCAGCCCCCCCCCACCTATCATCCTTATCTGTCCTTTTTTGTGTTTGTTACTCTCTTGTAACACCTCTAATCTGCGGTACTCATATGACCTTATTTTGTTGCAAATGCTGAAAACTCTTACTAAAACTAAAACTTTCTCTTTCCTTCAGATACCTAGGTTTGTTCAAGTAAAAAAAAAATCCCTACTTGGTTCCTAGATCAAGCCTTTGTGAGGTGGGGAATGTACTTTTGCCTTTTGGTCCAGGAGTATGTGGACTGGAGGACATAGTGTTATTTCTTGGCTTATACAATACTCCCAATTTATTTTAATTTTCATTTGCAGGGAGAACCTGTCCTTTACCATTTATATGGAGTGGTTGTCCACTCTGGTCACAGCAGTGATCACGGACATTATTACAGCTATGTCAAGTCTCCAAGCAAGACATGGTACTGCATGAATGACTCATCAGTAAGTACAACTTTATTTATGCTTTAAAGTAATGTTGCTTTTGTATCAGTGACTATGCGTTCATTTCCCGTTTTTCTCCTTCTGTGCTATGTACTTTATGTCTTTATCAAGCCCCTATTTGTCAAGTGATATATGTGTTGATCAGTCTGGCTTTTTTTAAATGTGTGAGTAATTCTTAAAGGTCAGTTGAAAAATGTTGAAACATACAAGTTTTTAAATAGTGCTTTTATGCAATATACAGTCCAACTTACTCCAATGGCTTCCTGTATAAGACAATCACCTGTACAAACGGCTACTTCCCATTTCTTGAAAAAAAATTTTACATTATAATTACAGTGTATAGGACGGCCACGTTCCTCTTCAAAAATGAGTGGCCAGCTAAGCTGATTTTGGACTTCGGAAGACAATCAGAAACATCATTTGCGCAAGTTAAAAGATGTCAAAACTCCAATACTGGAAGTGCCATGCTCGTCACAGTATGGCAAACAGATAACATTGACATGTACTTGCCTGATTTTAGTTCATTGGAAAGGCATCCCTTGTGAACATCATTCATAGTGAAGCACACATAGATAATAACCTCCCCCCGGGGCAGTGCCACCGACTGTAGTGTCTTTAAGCCATTCCTAAAGGGGGACATTTCTCGTTCAAGTACAGTAGAATTGTAAATGAGCTGATTCATCGTGTCATCTGTGCCTGATCTACAACAGGGGACTGCTGCTTTTTCTTTCGTAATCCTTGCTATTGTCATTATCCTCTACTTCTTTTGTATGTTTGTCACTCTCTTGTGACCTATTTCCGGGGTGCTTTGATAGTCGAAGCAGACCTTGTGCTGTTGAAGCTAGAGAGGTGAGCAGAGTAAGTCTGATTCCCTGTAAAGACTTTTGTATTGACACCCACCCCTTGGCGCTCATATGACTTTATGCAGTTGCGAGTGCCGTAAAAACCCTCTACTCTAATAAAAATATAAAATAGATGATAATGTGATATATATAAAAACACTGCAGAGTTCATTTTAGGATCAGCAATGGTGGATTCTAAGCACATGATAAAAAAGCAGTGTGTTATGACAAGAGGTGATGAGAGTCCCTTCTCATGTAAATGAAACTATTGCTACTGGAATGCTTTCAAATATGTACTGGCTCTATTTTGCTTTCAATTTGAGTATACTCTAGGTGTCTAGTTTGGTATTCATGACAGACTTTGACAACATAGAGTTCTGAAATGATTTGATATCTTTTCTCTTTGTTTCCCAGGTTCATCAAGTGAATGCAAACACAGTGTTCAATTCGGATGCATATGTCTTGTTCTATGCACGCATAAATAGAAACATCAGTGCTGCTCATTCCGGTCCTAACAACGTTCATGCGAAGAACTCGTCTCCAGTCAAGGTAGGGATTTTATGACAAAAATTTTTTTATTTTTTATTTGACATATTTGCTCGAGAGCAAGCCATGACTTGTGATATAACAGGTATCTGGTACATACTGCTTGTATAACTGAGGCCCATTCGGTAAAGGTTTTTAAAAAAAATACAGATACAGTTTATTTTTTTCTAATTATTACTTTTTTTTTTTTTAAGGACCTAGACCTGCATGTTTGCCGACAATCGTCTGAAATCCGACAATCGCGAGCCGGCCGATGCTATCAGTAGGCCCACCTGTATCAGTCAACGTACGCAGTGCGAGGCCTGGCCGACTGCCAGCGCCCCCCTTTTCTCCCGCCGGCTTTGTCAGCACTTTCGTTTTCGTGCCGACGTCGGCGTTTCCGACATAATTGTCGGAACCTGAGTAGAAATGCGAATACGAAAAAGGACGACGACCTAAATTATCTACTTTCAGTTTCTTGCTAGAGCGGCCATTTTGAATTTCGTTTGTTGACTAATTCAATTGTTCAGATCCTGTGGATTCATTCAAGTCCGACTCACTTCTAACAGAATCTAGATCTAGATTTATAATATAGATCATTATTTATCTTCAATGGAGGATTCATATTCCAATTCTATCGTGTCAAACTCTATCATAGGTTGTGCTGTAATATTAATGTTGGTAAAAAGCATTTCATCAGGTGCGTGAATTATTTATTTATTTAGAATATCTAGATCTAGAATCTAGATATAGATCTAATGTAGATATAGATCTAGATCTAGAATCTAGACTCAGCTGAGTCCCTCTGTTCGGAATCGGGTGCAGATTTCTAGTTCAAGGCCTATTCCTATTCACTTGTTCTACAAGATCTATATCTAGATCTAGATTTATTTAGATTACTAGATCTAGATCTAGATTTAGATCTAGATTATATATGGAGGATTCATATTCCCTATTCTATTGTGTGTTATTGTATCAAACCCTATTTTATAGCAATGTAGATCTAGATATATCTAAATCTAGGTCTAGATGTAGGCCATATTAATGCTCCTTGTTTGTTTTGGAGTGTGGTTTTTTTAAATTTTTTAATTTTGGACTTGTGCTGGCCTTTTTACATGAGGCCAGTTGCAAGTTCTTTTTTGGGGTAGGCCTAGGGTTAGGTCTTTTCTTTATTTTGTGTTTGTTGGGGTGGTCGCTCGTTACTCGGTAGTCCTTCCTTATGACTCCCACAAAAGCTGGGGGGGTTTTTTTTTGGGGGGGGGGCGCAAAATTTTCAGACAATCTGGTTGAGGCTCACATGCAGGTCTAAAGGACCTTGAAGAAATGTGATGATAAAACACTCACTAAAAGTCAATATTTAAATTTTGTCAAAAAAGTCAAGTCAAGCCACCCCACCTCACCTACTTCACTTTACTTTTACTTTTACGATCCAGCGGCCATTTGGGTTCGAGCCCTTCGGTCTGTCGATATGGCAAAGAATTTACAGGTTTTAATCAGCTGTGCTTTGTGGCTGTATAGAGTATTTCCGATGTCTGGGGAGGCAGGTAGGTAGGTGCTACGCGGGTCGCAAAATGCAGGGCAGTTAAAGAGGTGGTGTGGTACTGTTTTATCCTGGCAGTCGCACAACGGGCAGTCGGGTGGGGTTTCCTTGCGGATCCTATTAAGGTATGAATTTAGTGGGATGTGTTGTGTTCGTAGGCGAAATATTATGACTTGTTCTCTTCTACTCAGGGAATTTATTGCATCTTTTGAGTACCCCACCTCACCTTATGCACATGTGTTTACACTGGTTTATCATGATATGCCCAAATAGTTATCTCTTCTGTATTCAAACTACGTACCCCTCAGGTTTACATTCAGTGATTTAGTAATGTGTCAGTGTTCCCTAGTCACCCTTTTGAGGTTTGTTTTATCCTTGTTCTTCTCTTAAATGGCAAGAAAAAAAAGAAAAAAGCACACTATTGTTTATAAGGAATTGCACTAAGTTTTAATCGTTAAACTTGTGCTTTCCAGAAAACACTTGTGAAAATAGAATTAGCAGGCTTTTAGAGGGTGACCTTGGCATAGTTTATTGAATTTTACTCCTTGAATTTTTCAGGTTCCATTCTCCAGCGTGATGATACAAAACCATTTGAAGCAGGAGAAAACCCAAATGGTCAATGGGATTCATGGTAATGCAGAGTTGCTGCCTTCACATTGTGACATAATAGCAAAATGTCTTAAATATTTTCATTATGTGTCATTTGAAATATATATTGTTCCTTTATAATGGATAACCTCTCAGCAGATGATAGGGCTTCTGTAATTATGGTGGCTTATCACTTTAATTGCTGTGCTGACATTTTCATGTGTAATGCTAATTTTGTGTGTCGGTTCTGCCTTCTTTCTTTCCTTCTTCTTATTCCTAACCTTTGGGACCACAGCTCTTTGCATATGAAATAACCTATTTGTGTCTCGCACAGCAATACAAATTTATGGAGTGTATAGAAAGGCTTCTCATATTTGACTAATGTTTTTGCTTTAAAAAAAAAAATCATTTGTGTGAACCTGTCCTCTCCCACATCATGACTTTTTGTGGTCTTTTGGTTTCTTTTCACCATTTCAGCAGCGGTGACAAATGTATTGCTTTGTACTTTCAAGCATGGTTTTTAACTTTTTTGTACCCTATTAATTGCAATTCCTTACTGGCTGGTGTACCTGATGAACAGTTACAACAACTACAAAGAGTACAAAATATTGCTGCCAAAATAATTACTAAAAAACTAAAGCATGATCATGTGACTCCTATTTTAAAAGCATTACACTGGCTCCCAGTGAAAGAGCGTATCATATATAAAATCTGTTTAACTTGCTACAAGTGCTTAAATGATTTATCACCGGACTATCTAAAACAGCTTTTAACACCCTATGTGCCTCCTAGAACGCTCAGATCATCTAGTGACAAAACAACCCTTGTTAAGCCTAAAATAAATTTCAAATCATATGGCCAACGCTCTTTTTCATATTTTGCCCCACTTGTTTGGAATAGGCTTCCAAAAACTATCAGAGAAGCAGAAAATCTAGAAATTTTTAAGAAGAAACTAAAATCATTTCTATTTTCATCATATTTCGATTAGACAGAATGCATCCAAGCTGTAGATCGTTGTGAGTTTGTATGTGCGTATGTGCATATGTATGTATGTGAGTATGTATATGTGTGTGGTGCGTGCGTGAGTGAATATGTGTTTGCTTGAGTATGTAACACTATGTATCTTTAAAATTGATTTGTAAATCCATTATATGTATCATGTTAAGCGCATAGAGCATTGCATAAGTGGATATGCGCTATATAAATGCAATCCATTATTATTATTATTTAATTTGTGCGTTTGTTGAATAGTAGTGCACTTGAAAAAACAGGTTAACTTTTGGGGCAATATCCTCAGTTCTGGTCTGTTATTTTTTCATTTCCCATTCTGTTTATGACAGCATGTATTCCATGTTGTGTATATGGTTACAGTTATTATATTTGTGTGCTTACAGTCACTTTATTTCCAGATATATTAAATCTTAGGGGCAACCTTGATCAATAGATGGTTCTGTTTTTAAGGGGGTGGAAAGCTCAACTCATTTGACTGGAAAAAAACCCCAACGCTTAATAGAAGTGAACAATATATTTTTTCTTTCCACTCAGGAAAAGCGACTAGTGAGTTGGGCACCCCCATCAAGAGACAGCAGCCTGCAGGTTCATCGCTTTCATCCTCTTCTGTTGCAAATGGTCCGAAGATTGTTCCTCATGGCACGTCACCCTCAGCTTTGCCTGGTGCTCACAACAAGATATCCTTCCCAATCTTAACCCCTCAGCAGAAAAAGCAGTTACACTTGCAGCAGCAGAAGGACGATGGCAAGCGTATTGTTCTTCAGATCAAACATGGGAATTCTACTACCATGGAGAAGTCTCCTGATGGCAAGTCAAAGGTGGTCAACGGTGGTGGGAGCAACAAACCTGCAGCTCAATTAAAGTCCTCTGGTCTTGTGCCATACAATGATGATTCTGACTCAGAGCAAGAAAACAACAGTGCTGGTGGTAACTCTGTTCGACTTAACAAATCGCCTCATCACAGGACTACAGATGTTGCTAGTACATCGTCATCTGCTTCTGGTGGCAGCTACATTCAGGCATCAGGGGATCACCACCATCATCACAACTACGCTTCTGTCAGGTCAATACCATTGCCGTCTGACTCTGGAGATGGACACAAAAGTGGCATTTCCTCCACTCACAAGACGTCTGTATCGTCAGACATGCAGAATTTGTCCCAAACAAAAGATGGCTCCCGCTCCCCTCATGTCCACCAGATGCATAGTCAAAATGGCATTAAGCAGTCCCCTCGCTCATCAGACACTCACCGCTGGAAAGGTTCTTCCTCCCCCTCCTCCTCATCTCAGCATTCTTGGGTATCGAAAAAAGTCAATGCTCAAGGCAACACCGCCACCACCACCACCACCTCCACCACCACCTCTTCCTCCTCCGCCCTGTTTCAAGCCTCGGCAGCAGGTAAGGGTGGCGTTGTGGCTTTGGAGCTCCCTCCTGTTGTAAATGTCTCATCATCCTCCTCCTCCACACCCAGCTGCTCGGCCAGGGTAAAGGCCACCGCGGGGAACTGGCTGGTCCAGCCCCAGGACTGTGCCCCGAGCCCCCGGGGCTCCTGCTCTAGCACTAACAGTGTCAATTCCACCACTGGGTGGACCGTAGAGTCCAAAGGTAAATCAACATTTCACTTCCTCTCTGTTTGCTTTCCCGCCCTCCTGCTGAGCACTTAACTTTGATCTAATTTTCCCCACTCATTATTTACCCCCTTTCATCCTAAATCAGGTCCTGTTCTTTGCAATTTTCAATTAGTACGAGGTGCATTCATTAAAAAAAAATTTTTTTTTTTGGAATGAGTATCTTGTGGGTATCTGTGCTTTGGAATAGGGGCTTTTCATCTCGCTTTTTTGTGATTGTTATGTGAATTTGTGACCAGTGTGTTGTTAGTGCTACTTTTGTTTTTGTTGTGTGAAGAAGCTCATAGCACTTGTCACTACCCCACATGGCATTGCTTCCAAATCCTTTTCCTTATGTGACAAAGAGTAAAGTTGCTGATATGCAGAATTTTTAGAGGGCCATTTTTTCAACTGGATTTTCATATCTAGATTAGTTTCAGTAGATAATTGATGTGGCAAGGAGGGCACTAGTGCATGGTCCTTCTCTCTTTTTCTGTCATTTTATTCTTTCATCATGTTTTTCTCTGTTTCTCAATTTCCTTGACCTCATTGTTTCTGCCTGAGTCACTGTAAAAACACAAGCAATAAATAGTGATGGTAGAAGTGCTTCTTGTTGAATAGGCAAGAACATTGTCAGAGAAAGTCTGATGCCTCTGTGGCGAGGAGTTTCCATCTGTTTGTAGGTTTTCCAATTTTATAATGAGCTGATTAGTTACTATTGTAGTATGCGCATTCAGATGTTCACAGACCTGCCACTCATCCCGATTCTTTAGCCCCAAATCTCGGGCATCCCGATTTCGATAGCGTGTGTCCCGGTTTTTTAGTTCAGTTTGTTGCACTGGATTTTTCTTTAAAAAGACTTGCTTTGCCTTCTTCTCTGTTGCGGGAAGCACCCGTTAAACTTTTTGTCAGCAGGAACTCAGAGCCCTGTTTTCCTAAATATCGATGCTGGATTGAGTAGTTGACTCACCCCAAGTTGTTTTGGATCTTTGCTTGCATGTGTTATTTCAACTCTATAACGGAAGCAATATCGATTTGGCATTTTGACATGGGACATTCTCGGGAGACTTATATGCAGTTGCGAGCGGCGTATAACCTCTACAAAAACGAACAATTCTCAAGAGGTCTACTTTCGCTTTAGTTTCCACTCAGAATTCTCTGTTGATGGCCTGATAACTGTTTGAATTGTGATATATAAATGGTCAATATTATTCATAGTTTTGCTGTTACTTTCAAAACAAGCTTTGTCCGAGCTTTGCTTAGTGGGGCCCATCAAGTCCAGTCAGTAAAATGGTTTCAATCGCGCGTTTGCATCATGCTACATGACTTCGGCATGGGAGTTCTACGTGTGTCGGGGGTCAACTTAAGTTCATGCACACTAGTTGAAACATCTTTCGGGACTTATCGGGGGGGGGGGGGGGCACACGGCACTTGGACTATGAAAGGAGTGCTTAACATGATACTTCAAGATTAAAAAAAAAAAATAATGATTAAGCGCACACACACTCACACAGACACACAGGGCATATACATTCATTTTTATATATTTATGCAAACTCTTGGAAAATATTTTAGTGAGCTTGGTAGTCACCCTGGACTCATTTGTCGTTGATCCCGATTTTTTTCACCAATCAAATCCCGATTTTTTTCCCGCCGAGGTCCCGATTTTTAGATTTCATAGAATGGCAGGTCTGTGTTCACCTTCTGCAACTTGTTTCTTCTTAACAAGCATTCTAATGAGGACCATATTCACTAGTTTTGTATAATTAGCATTTAACAATGGGAGAGTGGGTGGTTGGCGCGTGCTGTGGTGTGGTTTGCTTCTTCTTTCCAGTCAGATGTGTATCGTCTTTGTCTCCCCTCTTTCTTTTTTGTTCATTACTCTCTTGTAACACCTCTAGTCTTCGGCACTATTTGACCTTATTGTGTTTCAAGTGCCGTAAAACACTTACTAAAAAAAAAACAAAAAAACCCCAAAACAATGGGAGTGAGCTCTTTTATAGTTTTATCATGTTGTGGAAAGAGCATGTTTGCCACATGTACTTTTTCCTTACTTGCTTTCTAAAAAATTGCCTTGTCCCTTACTTTAAGGCGACATGATCATATTTAAATTTTAACTTAATGTCCTTTCTTTACTCACTAAACATTGATTTTATGGGTTGGGATGTTTTGTTTTTAATGTTTTTTTAATCAAATAATTTGGGATCTTGGACAAAAATAATTTCCACTTAACTTTTCATTGCAGAAAAACGTGTACAGTATAATAATAATTTATCGATGTGTCTGTACTTAACATTGGGACATCAGGTGGCAGGGAGCTGGAGTTGCTAATGGGTTTTTGTTCCCAAGGGAAGGGTCTTTTGATTGTTTTGATAATTAAGCTTTTTTAAAAATAAAGTGAACATCGATAAAAATTCAAGACAACCATCCATGTTACAAAATGATATGTGCATGTACACCTGAAAGAAGTACCTGTGTTTTCCCCACTACTGTCAGTTGTTCTTTAAGTTTGCTCCACACCGAACTTGAGTACCAGTACACACATCAAAGCATTTTCCCCCCTCCTGCATGAAAATTAATGGCCCTGCAAATGATGTCCAAGTTGATCTTTTCCAGCTTTGATTTTTTGCTTTTGGCCTTTGGTTGCTCCCTGTCTTTTATGAGAGGTGATACTCATTTGATTTTGGAGCTTAGTATTAATAATTGATGAATCAGTGAAGAGTGGTGATAGGTTTGGTCAGGGAAGCCTTGGCGCAACTTCATTGCACGGTTCTAAGATGCCATTTACACTGCTACAATATGGTTGCGTCAGTGGATATTAATATTCCTTCGGGTCGTAACGTTATGGGGGGTTTTAAACAATTCTGGAAACTCATTTTTTATTTATTTGATATCAATGCCTTTGATTACTTCAGTACTATTGATTTAGTTTTTGAAATTATGCTGGCCACGAACGCATGTTTAACCTTTAAAACAAAAATGAGTTAGCTGACAATTGAAAAGTTTGAAAATAGAAAGCTTAGTCTAGTCTTCGTTTTTATTTTCAATTTTCATTATCAAAGAGCCAAGTGGGGCACCCTCAGTGGCAATCTCAATTTCTCGCTCTCTTCCAAGACGGAATATCGTGGCTGCTGCCATGACTATCGGTACAAAAATCAGACATAAAGTATTGACAAATTTATTTATTGATCAAAGAAATGCACTCAGACAGTGCTAAAATAATTAAAACTTCCCAGTATACCTTTCTTTATAAAGGAGACATACTTTCCACAAAAATTCAGTAATATTCACCTTGCAACTTCGTATTGGTATTTTTATGACATTATTGTTTGATTTAGTTATTGGAGGGTTTTTGCACTCAAATCATCAGACATGTGGAATTTATAAAGCATGTTCTATTCCTTCCTGAGTGGACTGATGCAGTATAATATATATGACGTTCATAAAATTGGTGATTTCTCAAGGGTTGATTTGACTTCTCTGTCCTGTGAAGACGACTTGTTCTTACTGGTGCCATAATTTTATTTCCCCTTCTCTTTGGCTCATATCATATTTGTCCATTTTTCAGGGTCCTCTTCAAATGGGCACTCGTCAAAGCTACAAAAATCTGATGTGGAGAATGGTTTCAGCAATAAATCGTTTTTCTTCTCGTCTGTGACGTCCTCTTCAGAAAAGATTAAGCCCACTGACAATGATGGTTCTAGTTCTCAAAGACTTAATACGAAATCGGAGAAAAAGGATGTCCCTAGAAAATCTCTCTTTGGACTGAAGTCTCCGGACAGGAAGAGGGAAAAGAAGTCCCCTTTTGAGTTAGAAGTGCCTCGTACTCCAGTGGATATTTCTGACACAAGGGGCCTCCTGGTATCCCCTAGCAGTTCTGCAGCCAGTGACAGTGGGCTTCGGAAAGTCAAAAAACACAAAAAAAAGCAGAAGCACAAGGATCAGGATGCAAGTGGTAGAGATGATGAGGTTCGGGATGACAGTTCATCTCGGAGTGATTCAGTTTCTTCAAAAAAGAAGAAGAAACACAAACACAAGAAAGTGAAAGTAGAAAAACAGAAGAAAAAGTATCGCAAAGATTGGGACAGTTCTGACAGCGATTCCTCTTACGACAAAAGGCACACGTACAAGAAACAGAAACGCAGCAGGTGTGACTCAGACTCCTCCGACAGCAGCCAAAATAGCAAAGGTCGGAACAAGCGGGCCTCCAAGAGCAGCCACTCGGAGGAAGATTATGAATGGGTGGAGAAGACGATCGACACTCCTCCCCCAAGAGAGAGTTTTGTGCCGTACAAGAGTAAAGGTTGGTGTTTAGTTACTTTTTGGTGTGTTTCTGACCCCACGGGTGAGTCATAGAGAGATCACGACTTGCCCCATCTCTCATGTGTGAATCAGGAATGACCAATTTTCATGATTTTGATTTATTTTTTGGGGGGGGGGGGATGATGATTATATCAAGTTTTACCCCAGAACTTCCATTTTGTAAACTGCAGTTGTGTTGTGGAGAGGGAAATGTCATCTTTTTTTCCAGAATCGTATGTGTTTGAGGGACATAATTATGTTGTTTGATGGCTCATTGTCTTAGGAAGGAACTGGGTTTGTCCTTGCCAACTCATTTGTGGTTGGAGGCTCTGGTGCAGTTTACTCTCTCTGCAAGTTTTTTTCAAGGTTAATATTTTTCTGACATTGCTATTCCAAGGGTAATCATTAAAATCTTATTTAGTAGCCTTCTTTCTGCTGTAGCGACGCCTGACTGGCTTAGCGGTGGCGTCTGTGGCCTATTAGTTAGGCTGTCAGACTTGCAACCGTAAGGTCACGGGTTCGAATCTTGTCAGGATCCAAACATGTCCTTGACTTGGGAAGGCACTTTACACAAATTGTCCTCACTTCGGCCAGGTGGGAATGGGTACCCAGCTATAGACAGTGAAAGATCTTGTCAAGTTTGTTAGTGTTTGATGGCTTAATCAGCTGCTTGCAGTGTATGCTTCCCAGGAAGCTGATAATGTTTCTGAGTGTTCTGTTGTCTGCTGGGGTATTAATATAAGTGTAAAACGCACAGAGCTTGCGGTAGAGCGGGGTTATGCGCTATACAAATGCTTTTAATGATTATCTGTCAAATTAATATTAATAATTATTATTTTATTTGAAAGAGGGGGCGGAGGGGCAGGAGATGATGACACACTGTGGTAGCATGTGCATATATGTCTGTGTGGGTATAATTAAATCTCTCGATACCATGCATTTGTGCTTTATGTCAATCTTGTCTCATAACTGGCATCTTATGTTGACGAAAAAAAAAATTTCTTCCTCTAGGGAAGTTGGGAAACCTTTCTTGGCTTGTAATGTCTTCCTGTTGCACATCTCTGTCCAGCTTCTGTCCAAGCGTGGAATCACTATGTAAAGGACGACCTAGCCCCCAGGAAGAATGGGGACCATTCCAAACTTAAAGCTCAGTGGGACGGCACAAGAGTTCCCAAGATTGCACGAGATATTGGCGGTTCTAGTCTGACTCTGGGAAATGGTGAGTTTTTTTCCATTTTTCTTTTTGGTCTTAACTCTTTTTATCCGGGCTACAGCTAGACTCATAACGAGGACTAGACCGGGCTACGAGTAAACTCGGAACAGCTATACGATCATGTCAAACAGCTTATGTGGGTGGTTGGTGGATGCTCTGGTGTGGTTTGCTTCTTCTTTCCTATCAAACATCTATCGTCTTTACCTCCCTCCTTCTTTTTTATGTTTGTTACTCTCCTGTAACACCTCTAACCTTCGGCACTTATATGACCTTATTGTGTTGTGTTGCAAGTGCCATAAAACACTTACAAAAACATAAAACAGCTAGTTTTGCTTGTAACTACCGAAGTATGCAAAATTCTTATTCTGTCTGAATAGTTATATTTTAACAATGAACGGCGATTTTTGTGTTTTTGATGGGTGTAGAAGCTTGAAGAACGTCTCAAAAACGTACGTTCATGATCGACGAAGTACTTAGAGAAGTAGCGCTGGATTGTGAGGTGGAATTAGACTAATGACAGTGCTGTATATTCCATTGTGGATGATAACAAACAGGAATTAGACTCATCTAATAATGATTCAGATCATGGTGAAGGGACCAGTACTGGATTTCGTGAAGTACCGATGCGTAGGGGTAGATTTGTAAATCAAAGGGGACGTCGTGGGCGCGGCAATCAGGGTCAAGTTGGAGGATGGAATACACCTCAAAATCTACATTGTGGAATTGGTGTAATTCCTAACCACATACATTTTCAAATAGTACATTCAATTTCTAACATAACAGCCAAATTTTCTTAAAATCAAAGAGTACTCGTAACTTATATGGCGTGGCTGCCCCAGAACGGGTACAGAGTCCTTGGGGGTACGGCCAGGATTAAAAGAGTTACCTCTTCCTTCAGCAACTGTTAATGTTTTTTAATAGATGGATGTATTGCTAGTTTTCACCTTCTTATTGTCAGTGTTGTATAGTGGTGCTGGTACATTCTTGCTATTCTCCTCATTTCAGTATCATCATGGGATGGAGGCAAAAATCATGTTGACCAAGAGATAGAGGAAGAAAAGCTGAGCAAGAAGCGTCATTGGTCAGAGGAGTACAATGAAGAGCTTGATTCTGGAAAGGTATGTGCTTTGTAGAGGGATTTTTTGTTCTTTCTGCTGAGCTGAGGTGTGCTACTTTTACTCATTAGTGTGATATGCATGCTAAATTTCACCCATAAGAGAGATACAGTTCTTTCACTAGTGGCAGATGGCAACGAAGTCCCTATCTGTTAAACTAATGTCAAACGAGATTATAACAAAGATAGGAACATGGAGCAGTGGAATGATATTTTAAACGGATAGGGTTTTCCAGGTAGCTAGGGAAAGGAAGGATAACAGTATAGTTAAATTGAGACTTGCAGAAACGATATGAAATCAGAAAGATTAGAGCCTGGAGAGCTTTTTATACTCTGGCCACCCAGATGAAAAAGCAAGGCTTAAAGAAGGTGTAGCTTTCATGCTCCCGAGGAAAGCAGAAAAAGCCATGATCGTGTTGGAATAATATCAGTAAGAGCATCCTATACTACAGAGAACAGGTACGTCGACCTAAATGCTATCCAATGCTATGTCCCCACAAATGATAATGGGGAGGAAACCAAGGACTAGTTTGACGGTCAACAATAGCAGATATAGGAGGAATATATGGCCAAAGTCAATATCCTCATAAAATATAATAATGCAAAGATAGGATGAGGTAACACAGGTGATAAAGTGGTCATGAGACGCTGTGGAATAAGAGAAGAGGAGACATTGGTGAAAGACTGAAGGACTTGTGTGCAGGTAACAACGTCGTCAAAGGAGGAGGCATTTTTTCATGCAAAAGGATACATAAAAGACAACCTGGATATCTCTGACCACACAGCTGGAAATTGGATAGACCACATTTGTGTGTGCAAGAAATTCAGATCAGTGGAAGATGTTTTTAAGTGTAAAAATGGGCTAACAAAGGTTTAGACCATAATCTTGTATTGGTAAGTTTACGCTATGGATCAATAGAATTAAAAGCACAAATGGAAACTAAGAAAAGAGGGCCAAATACAGCATGCAGTTTCTTGCCACAGAAGCTCCAACTAGCATCACAAAACTAAAATCTTTGGCAGAACTTATACCAAAGTATATATAAAACTCATTTCCAGTTTGATCTCTAAAGAGTCGATAGACAAAACACAGCAGTAGAGGGAGCACATGGAAACACTTACAAAACGGGACTAGCTGAAAGAGCTGCACAAGAAGAATACACACAAAACAACAGAGGAGTGGAACTTACAGGCAGACAAGCGCAGGTTTATAGAGGAAATAGCGAAAATGGCAGAACAGAGAGGAAGGCCGAGATACATCAGGGTATGAAATCTGGGGGTAGATGTCAGACGTATGGGGCACAGCTGGCTGACGGTAGAAAAAATGGCCCTGACAGTATACTTCATACCAGGATGAAAGGCAAATGACTCGATTGCAGAGACCTACTACTTTCACTTAAGCTACTAATACTATTTCATCCATTAGTAATTTGCTATTTACATTCATAACAGAGATAATGTCACTTTTTAAACTCAGGGATATTGAGATCTTTATGCTACTTTCATCCATTATAAACATTTGTTGCTTTTGTGATTGAATGGTCAAAGTCGCAGTGAAAACTTAAAGGCTTTTTGGTTTTAATTTTTATTTAAGAAAGTATTAAGCATGGTGTTGATAAAACAGTTTTTTATGGAATGTGTATTTACCACAATGTTTCGACCTTTTATTATATTTTGAAGGAATATAGTGGTGTGTAGGTAGTCCTTCGTTGCCGAAGATGACTATGAATCCTGCAGCTCATCTGTGGACGCGTATGTGGCTGTGCAATCCGATCTTGGATGTACAATGTCTGTTGTAGAGGGGACACTGGAATGTCGTGGTTGTGGTGGTTGGCTTATGTCTCCTCTCTCTTCTGGTCGTCAGTCTCTCCCTGTAGTTTGTATCACTGTTTCTGCTGGCCAGGCGTTTCTTTCGGTGGCAGTTCTTTTGAGTTCTTTGGGGGTTACCTTTGCGAGCTGAAGGTTTTCCTTTATAATGTCTTTGAACCGCTTTTTTGGCCTCCCAAGATTTCTTTTGCCACTTGCGAGTTCGCCGTACAGCAGCTGTTTGGGCATTCGGTGGTCTTCCATGTGGATGACATGGCCGACCCATCTCAGTTGGGCTTTGACGAGCATGCTTACTATGCTTTGTGAGCTTGACCGGTTGAGGACCTCAATATTGGTGATGCGGTCTTGCCACCGGATGCCGAGTATGCTGCGGAGAGCCCTTTGATGGAACTGCTCTAATTTGTTGATGTGCTTCCTGTAGAGTGTCCAGGTCTCCGAACCGTAGAGGAGGGAGGAGAGCACAACAGCTTTGTACACTTTGATTTTGGTTGACAGCCGGACATTGTGCTGTTTTAGTACCTTGTTTTTCAGTCTACCGAGAGCTTGGCTAGCTTTGCTGATTCTTGAATCAATTTCCTGATCGATGGAGCCGTCTGCAGAGATGAAACTTCCAAGATATTTAAAGTTCTTGGTGTTCTTCAGGCTGTTGCCATTGATAGTGATGTTTGGAGACAGTGGGTTAGTTTGTGGGGCAGGCTGGTGAAGAACTTCAGTTTTCCCGATGCTTATTGTAAGCCCAAAGAGCTTTGAGGCTTCTAGTGGCATTGGCAAGAAAAAGTGCTGAACTCAGTTTTACCATGGTTACAGGTACGCAAAGATATTTAGTGTGGCTCTTTTTAAAAATCTGACAGCAGCAATATTTTTTCATGCTTGCTCTTCATCACATAAAAATATATTATTTCGAGTCAAAAAATGTGTTTTGTCAAATGGAAAATTAAAATTGATTTGTTCATGATAGAGGTCATGACATATTATGAGACTTTTGTCTGAGTGAAGGCCATTGAGCAATTGTTTTCATTTTCACTTTTATTCAGGTCAAGAAAACAAAAAGGTTGAAAGAAGATCATGGCTTTAACTCCTCGTACAACCCATTTCAACACCATCAGTCTTTGAAGTCAGGGGACAAGGTAAGTTGTGCTGCTACACTGGCTCCATGTTTTATCTTTTACAAGCCTAAGATGTTGGAACAGCAAGATAATTCTTTGTTTATGTGAGCCACCTTTGAATGATACTCACTGTAGAAAAGAAACCAATAAATCAGGACGATGAAACAGGGCGAAAGTAGAAAAAGAGGCTATTTATTGTATTAGTATTTATGTTTTTAGTAATGATCTTTGCAAGAGTCATTGTTTATCAAATGCAGTCCTTCTGTCTCATTTGCGTTTCAGCGAAAATGTTCTTTTCAATTCTTTTAGTACCATTTAACCCCTAGAGCGCTGACTTATTTCCCCTTTTATTTTCCCTCTATGCTGAATTTATTTTGGAAAAACGCCAGATTTGCACAAACGCTTTTTGGTTTTTTTTTGGGGATAATAACTTTTTTATTTGTCAAAATTTCTAATGAAGGTAAGAATAAAAGTTTTAGAATATTGGAAGTTCTTTATGAAAGTTCGATGCAAAAAGTATTTTGTGAAGTTGTTTTAGTCGTGGTGTTGGAAATGAATGAATAAAAAGCCATTTTGATTTTTTAAAATAAAAAATTTAAAAAATCGATTAAAAAAAATAAATTTAAATCAAAATTTTTAAAATTTAAATCAGATTTTAAAAAATGTTTATATTTTTAAAATGTCGACACAGTTTCGGATTTTTGGTGGCTAAAAGTATGTTCTTTTAGTGCAAAATGCATTGTCTTTATTTTAACTAATTATTAATTTAAGCAACTGCAATTTTAGAAAGCCTTAGGGGGGCTCTCGTGGCCTAGGGGTTAAGGTGTTGGCCTCTCATTCAAAGGTCCCGCGTTTGATTCCGGGTAGCGACCAAAACATTTTCTTCTCTAAAATTGTCTCCTTTCACATCCTTTCCTGATCTCTAACAATGTTCTGTTGTCTGCTTTCATCTCCACTTTCTGCCCCCACCCCCTCACCTCCTTTGCCCCCTCCTCTGGGCTCCTGACTCTTTCTGCAGCCTTTCTACTGCTACTCCTTGGCTCCTCCTAACTGCTGTCTTTCTGCCACACCCCTGATCTTCTGGTAGGAAAGATCTACACCTAGCCTTCTCGGACAAGGGCGAAAAATCTCGGAGGGCCCGTGTGCAAGTTGCGCACGTTAAAGATCCCTTGGTGGCCTAAAATCGATAAGAGTAGGCTTCGGCCGCCACCCGGGCAAAATTCAAAATTTCCTACCAACGAAAAAGTATTAGTGTGTCCCGCACGCTCATATGACCTTATGCAGTTGCGAGCGCCGTAAAACCCTATACTAAACAACAAACAAGAAAGCCTTAATCTGCTATATAAGTGAATTATGGCTACAGACAATTTAAAATGAAGAAAATGTCAGTCTAAAAGGGAGGGGGGGGGGGGTAATTATGCATAGATAAACTTGCATTTTATTACAGTGTGTGTGTGTGCGCGCACTTGTGTTTGTCTAAAAAGAAAAAGAAAATGCTAATTTCAATTATGAAAAAAAAAAGTAAATTGAATACTGTATTATTTTACTACTTACAGTGACAGGGGGGAAAGCAGACTTTTAAGCATGATTATATTAGTCTACTAAACCTTATATCTGTTTAATAAAACCAAGGAAGGGAATTCTGAATGTTTAAATATGTAAAAACTTAATACATTTAAAAAAAAAAGTGATTTAAATCACTGATGTTTTTTTAAAAAATCAAGTTGATTAAAATAAAAAAAATCAGCTGATTTAAATCAACCCAGCTCTGATTTCAATTATGGAAAAAAAAAGTAAATTGAATACTGTATTATTTTACAGTGAAAGGGTGGAAAGCAGACTTTTAAGCATGATTATATTAGTCTACTAAACCTTATATCTGTTTTATGAAACCAAGGAAAGGAATTCTGAATGTTGAAATATATAAAAACTGAATAAAAATAATATTTTAAAAAAAGTGATTTAAACCACTGATTTTTATTTTAAAAATCAAGTTGATTTAAATTTAAAAAATCAACGGATTTAAATCAACCCAACCCCTGTTCACAAAGTGTTAGCTCTAGCTCAAAACCCTCGAAATCATCTTCCAATTCAAGGAAAATACACGGAACATCTTCATCTGAATCTGATGCGACACTATTTTCATGTTCGTCGCAGGTCGCCATCGCGAATTTTCCAACTTCATTGTCACTCCTTGCACATCGATCGAACCCCGTGACAGGAAAAATGGCGGGTGAAATCAATTCTGCGTAGCCTACCAGCCAGCAGTATAAAAATAAGTTCTTCGTTCTTTCCGTACATCATGTTATACTATGCCAATGTCTATCGCAACCGGTCGCAATCAACGCTTTACGGAAGTTCGGGCCGTCGTGACCAGCACTCTAAGGGTTAACATTAGATTAGAGATAATGGTCTTCTCACTCTTGGTAATATTCGTGGGACTGATAATGTTCTAGGACTGTTCTGTACTTTTCTTCGTGTGAGTTAACAGGCCCTTTGGGGCGGTAGTATGTTCTTTCACTTCTTTTGTGTTTCTTTTCCTTATCTTTTTTTTTCTTTTTCTTTTTTTTTTTTTTGGTTTAGTTTTGGTAACACAAATAGGTTAAATAGGTGTTGAAGATTAGAGAATAAGGGCGATAGCAGAGCTGCCAACCTCACGCGAAAATTACGCATTCTTACTTTTTAAAACTTTTGTACACTTATAACGCTGGGGAACGCTGACCAAGATGGCCCAAAACAGACAGAGCTTGAGATCCTTTGTTGCTGCCCTAAATGCCAGATGGTGTAATGGGTAGTAAGTACACTTATAAGACTTTTTCGTATATTGTACGCCTTTTTCGTGTCAGCCGCGTAGCATTAGGACTTTAGATTTCATATTCTTCTCCTTTTCCCGCAAATTTCTGCCCCAATAACCGTTATTCGGTAACCTCTTGTTCCTGCTGGTCCCGTGTCTGAGTGTCCCTATCGCTTATCATTTGCTGTGGGACATCGTGTGTTATTGGGGATTTTAAATCAATAGTTCAAAAAGTATATTGTGAATTGGTTGCTATGGATACGGCAGCCATATTGGATTTTGTTTACCTTTTTCAGTCCCATGTTATTCCAGTATTTATCAGTGCTTCCACTCTTCCGTATTTTTACGGAAATCCGTATTTTCTGCCAGTTCCGTACTTGTCCCTTCATCATTATCTACTCCCTCCGTAAAAAAACTGCGACAGTGCAGGACTGCAGAAATTCTGTACTTGTCTTGTATAAGGTACGGATATTTACGGTAATTCTCTCGGCAACAAGTTAACGTTATAGAAACCTGCCAAATTGCGCATTTCCTGCAATCGGACATTATACCGCCATGTCCCAGCAGGGAGGTTGTCCCAGGCCCATGCATTCATTGCGTGTTGGTCAGCAGTACATTTTTTACCTGCAGATGGATCAAAATCTGGTGAACTTTTTGTGCCAACTTCCTCCTTTCTGTCATTCACTCATTCCTTCTGTCTATCTTCGGATTGTTGCCGCGGCTGGAAAAACTGCGCGTTGATCAAGACTGATTTTGATCTTAGACAGAAAATTACTGTCGGAAAGAAACTTTTTTTCGCAAATTTTATCTAGATCTAGAGAAATTATCAATACGAAGATTCTACGGCACGTGAACGCAATATAAGGATAAGGGCCGCGAAGAAAGAAATATATGCTGATACGGTCGTGCCCACTACGGATGGGATCGGCCAATTGCGCTGATCGCCCGACTCGGTCGAACAACCATGTTTGTTTTGAAACTGAAAACAAACACGTTTGTTTTTGAGGCGATCGAGTCGGGCACCTCGTATAAAATCAAGAATAATTCAAAGTGGTGTTCCGAGGTTGTGACAGGCGACTTTCATACATGAAAATTTAGAAAAAATGTGGGTATGCGCTGCGCAACCGTATTTTGAAGGTACATCTATTCATTATTCCCAGGTTTGCCTGCTGTCAATGGTGCGACTACAAATTAATTGAATTATAGTAGCAATGAAAGGGAAATCTGCTTTTAAACATTTCCAGCATTGGAAAGATGCTGGTGATGAAGTCAAACAAGACAAAATGTTGGTGAAAAAATAAATATTATGGGCTGTAGGCAACATCTTCAAACAGGCTCCCAAATGCCATTTTCTACCCTCTAAAAGCACTAAATTTCAATTTCTTCAAGGGCTCCGCCCTCTGAACCCCCACCGGGACGCTGTCCCAGGACCCTGCTGGGGGCCGCAGAATTTTCCTTACTTTTCAGCTTCAGCTGGTGGAAACACTGATTTATTAACCGATTCACATCTTATTTGACATGCCACCCGTAAATATGTAGCTCTTAAATTTGGCGGGTTGAATTTTTTATATATGCTTCAGAGATGCCAACCAGTACAATTTTACTTATGCTAATACGATTTTTTGCCGAAAATACGCGAATACGACTTTTCATGAAAAAATACGCATGTTGGAATGCGAAAAATACGAGATTCAGCTTAGGCAAGTAATCCTTATTATCTCAAGTCCCATCTTTTGTCAAAATAGTTTCAGTAGTATCGCGGAACTGGAATACTATATTTGAAAACCAAGTCCGATAAGGTCTGTAAGTTCAATTTTGCCGGTCGCGATTGTGATATTATATTCGTTCAGCTTTTCGCCGTCCGAGAGTACGTTTCACTTTCACACGAACAGGCGGAAGTGTATGTGACACCGAGGCTTGATCGGGAAAATCAAGATCTACTTTCGCCTTCGTTACCACCCAGAAGTTTGCTAGCGGTAGTCTGAACGCAACATTTGTGACATGCAGGTTGTGCAGTATAAACGCTGTGTCGCGTGCAAATAAAATTTAATACATACTCCGAATCGTCTCTGTGCTGTCACTTGTGTGAAAAAAAGGAAAGAAAATTCAAGCTTCGTCCGATTTTTAGATTGTCTGGCTCGCCATCGTGACCGGTCACTGACCCTGCGCACATTCGCATCATAAAAATACAGCATCGTGTGAGCAAAGACCGTCTTGGGTGGGAGTGACGGCGTGGCGAAGTACAGGACTACGGAATGGAAAATTTGAACCCAAAACACGATTTCTAGGTGCCCCACCAGCCCTTAAGCGAACCTGGATCGTAAGTGGTGGGATCTTTGGCGGAGACAACTGTTTTGTATTGTTATGCACATTTTAATGACTGTGAGTGTGACATTTGATGTAGGCTACAGTGGAAATTATTTTCTTTTATGACCCCCAGCATAGGGACGCTTCCTCTTCCTCCTGGTCTCAGGATCACAGCTACCACCAGCACCACGACCATCACTACCATAAAAAGTCTCAGTTATCATCATCATCGTCATCCTCCTCTCACCCGTGGCGACACAACGACTATCAGACGTATAGTAAGAACAACAGCAATCGTTTCAAGCCTTATCGTTCTCAGACCAGTACTTTCTCTTATTGATGATGGTGTGTATATATAGTGTTGCATTGATTTCAGTGTTAAGTACGTTTTGGCCAGCGAGCATTATTACCGGTAGCTTTTTAAAATCTTGTTATGAAGTAATTGATTGTGTCTCAAGGGACTAGTCCAAAGAGACTTTTGCAGCATCTTTTTGAAAGAAATAACTCTTTTAGCTTGTATGAAAGTGCCTTTGTGCAGATGTTTGAAATTGTGGGAGACTGGAAAATTGTTAAGCATGTAGGAATGCAGCATGTGCATGAATATTCTACTTTTTAAATTTTTACTTGAGCAATAGTGATTCATTGGCATATGTATATAGACATTATTCCAGCTATTGTCATAAACTCCAGTGTATGTCAACTGGGAAGGATAATCATGCCAGTCATGTAAACTTTCACTTGAACACAACAAAATTGGATGTTTGTAAAAGTCTCTCCCCCATCATGTTTTGTTTTATGTTTGGAAGTTTTGTCTTCATTTGTTTTACGAGTATTGTAAGTTAATGCGCTGAAAACTGAAGTAAAATGCTTTATCTTGTACAATTTCTGAGATTTTGTGTATAAGCAAGATTTCCTTTTTGAACTGTGAATCGCACTGATTCTTAATCAATATAAATGCTCACTGGTATTTGGTTTACACTAGGACTTGATATATTTCAGTCTGAATTCAACCCCTTGTTTGTTTGGTGGGGTTTTTGTTGTTGTGGTGGGTTGCCCCAAACTCCAGTATCTAGCTAGACAATTGAATTTTAGGGTCACTGTATTTCCCTCCTTGCCCGGTGAAGTTTTGTGGAGACATCTAATGTTTTCTTCTGTCAGGCAGCCTGTATATTTTCAATGATGTCAAGAGAGTTTTGTGAAGCCAAGGATGGGATAGGGAAAGATTTCAAAGGAGAAGCAAATTTTTTATAAGTTTTCTGACATGTTCCAAATAATTTCCTAGCAAATTTTATCTCTAGCGCAACTAAAAAAATTGTTTGTCTTCATCTTAGCTTGTCATGCTTCTTGCCTTTTCATATGTTCATGCTTTTATGATTGATTTCTTAGAAAATGTTTTAGACCACTCATGTACCTATCATTTCACAGACAGGTTTCATCAAGACATTCACAAATCCAATATTTCATGCAGAATTGATAATCTCATGGTTTCTGTTATAACCAAGGAAGGGAACAGCGGAAAAATGAACGAACTTGTTTTAAAGACTCGTTGACTCATAAAGAACTTTGCTTTTCAATGACTTTTGCACTCAGGTTGTGAAAACTCCTACATCCTCACTGGCAGTCAAAAGACATTATTTGCAAGAAAGCTCTAGTTAATTACTCTTTCTTTTATATTCATAATTTTCCAGAGTGCACAGTCTGTATGTCAAGAAATACAGAGGTGTTATTACTCAGGTGCCTGTTTTTGTGTTTTGGAACCGTATTACTCTTTTGTTTAATCATATGGCTGGTTGTTTAATGACAAAATTAGATTGGCCTTATGGTTTGTTTACCTTTGTCGTCAGCAAAACTTGTGTACTTGCATTAATGTGTTGAGATGTTGCCCGGCCAGATGTTACCTGTATTGATGTTTGCAAACTTCTGCCCATTTGGTTCTATTTGTCAAAATCATTGCCTGTTAATAGGCAGTTTAGTGAATGCGCTCACGGCTGGGCGAATCAGCCACGATACGCCCGTAGACTTATATGATCTGCCGTGAAGCCTCACGTTATTGTGGGTTTTGGTTCGTTTTGTGAATCGCACTACCACATCTGATACATCTCTTTAAACGGAAATGAAAGATCTTCAAAATGTCAGTCTTCACGTAAAAATCGATTTGGTTGAACTGGAAATATTTGCTTCAGAATATTTCCCCAGCTATTTTCAGAATATTAAGTCAGCTCCCCATCCTTCTTTTTCAAAGTTTTGTGCATACATTTGTGTCAAACTATATTTTATGCTTTTTATTTTATCATATTTGGCTCTTGAATAGTGCAGATGATAGCTAAATCTAGATTTTCCTGTTTAGAATTAGCATTATTTAGTACAGCAGCAGTCAGAGAGCCTGCATCTTCTAGATCTAACTTATTAAAAGATTTTGGGCTTTGGAATGGAAATAAAACTTGGAATTGTACAGTTTTAAGTAATTTTAGATTCAGCATCTAGCCATATTATTCAGTCAATAATAATAATCTCATCATTACAACCACTTACTTTTATTAGATACCAATAACTTTTATCTAAAAATCAGTTTTGCACAAACTTACTAGTAGAGAACAAAGTTTTTAAGCCTCTGCTCAGTCTTTCAGTACCTATTAATTTTGTGTTATTTTCTGGATATTTTTACTTTTTACGTTATCAAATTGTGCTGTTTTCTTTGATATTGGCCAAAGAATAGCAGGAGAATTTTCAGACCATGAGTCTCTGACTTATGATTTTTTAAAAAGATTGTGCTCATCCATGAAAATATTGCTAATTGATGATAACTCAGAACAATACAATTGTCAATAATAGTGAATTAAAATGTGTGGAAAAAAAAAAATGAGGTAGACTATAACTTATTTTAAAAATTGCATGTGCAAGTGAAGATCATAAGATGATTTTGTTATTTTCTGGTATTCTTTCTGCAGTTTATTAAATGTTCCAGTGGGCTTACTACTAAAATGTATGTCTCCGAAGAACACTTTTCTTGACTTTATAAGCTCTTTATATTTGAAAGCATAAAATATAGTTTGACACAAATGTATGCACAAAACTGAAAAAGAAGGATGGGGAGCTGACTTATGGTCATTAAGAGTTAAAAAAAAATTTTTTTTTACAGAATCAGTTTTAAGATGAGAAAGCCCTAAAAAACAAAGTTTAAATTCATAAGAATGCCCATAAAATTAGAAAATTACTACTTAATTGGCTTAATTCTTTAATAATTATGAACAGTGACGAAAAACAAAGAGAATAAAGTATGGTTTGTGTAAATATGACTATTAGCAGCAAAGATATTGCCCGTTTTGTCAATTTTGTGTTATTTTTTAGGGTGATTTTTTAACCAAAAAAATATTGTGACTTTTTAAAGAGGCGTTTTGTAGTTTTGTGCATTCTATATAAAATTCCCAACAAATTGATGTATAACACATTTAGAAGAGTAATGGTCATTTGTTTTGTAAAGTTGCATTTTGATGTCACAAAAACTCAATGTTAACAATGGTCTGAAATTGGCAGGATTTTAGGTATGAAAAAATCGCCATAACCTTTTAACCAATAAAGATATCAACACAATGTAAACTGTTTTATGATCGTGAAGGCAAGGGCTTTCAAATGAAAGTATTTTAAAGCATGTCAGACAACTTTGAAATTTTCTCTAAACTGCCTTCTGTTACATGTCTTGTTTTCCGCTTTTTACGGGGATTCTGAAAAAAATCCTACTTCAGTTTCCAAAGGTTTTGTGAGTCTGTTTTGGTAAAGACTCACCTACAAAATTGCTGATTTACTAGAAACTGAAAGTTGTGAAGAGCTTTTGAGCTTTTTGAAAGAGGTTACCTCTCATTGTATAGAGTGCTCATGCTGCTTTCTTCATTATAAATTGTATTAGAGTATGTTGTTGAATAAATGCTTTTCTTTGCATTAATTGTAATTGAATTCAAGTTTATATAATTTTATAGCTTAGCCTCAAGGAACAAGTGAATTAATAGGAAGCGAGGTAATGGGCTAGAAATTTACTAAGAGTGTTTTCTTGGACATGGAGTTTTTTAGAACCAGTTGCACATATTTAGGTATCCATAATTCTGTTGTTTTTTTAATTTGTCGTCTTGTCAGAGGTGGTTAAACCTGTCTTGTATAATTTGGCTTAGAGTGCTGGATTGAAATTGTTCATTAGCCGGAGGTGTGGGAAATGTGCACTCTGCTGGTTTGATCAAAGGAAGTGTCACTCTGAGTAGAGAAGTTTTTGTTTCTTGGGGTTTGTTTTGCACATCATTGAAACTTATGGTTACAATTGTGCCTGTCAGATATTTGTTAGAAATAGAAGAAAATATTACTACATGTCACCCCATAATACGAGCTCAGAACTGTTTTTTGGGCTTGGTTTTTTCTCCAGTCTTAAAAAAAATCTTTACAGAAAAGGAGTAAAGGTATCTCAACGAAGAAGATAGGGAAAAAAGATGAGTCCACGTGAAATGGCCAATTCTTCCATGCTTAGAAAGTGATCTTTTACTGTGATTAATAAAAACTAGTATTACAATTTTGTACATTCATGCATACCAAGTGTCTGACATGTTACAAATAAAACACTGGCATGTTACACATTGAGACCCAATGGGTCACTCAAGAAATCTGGAGCACAACTGAATTGTGGAAGATGAGTGATGGGAATTTCGTTCTTGTCAGAGACGCCGAGGGCTATTGCTGAACTTTTACAATAAAGTTGTGTGTTTTTGTGCAAGTTCATAATCAAGTAACTGCCTTTGTTCAAATTTAGTTGTATGGTTAGTGAGCAACTTTGGCAATTTTTTGTTCTGTACATATAGTTAATTTATTTTGTTCTCTCCAAAACCACAAATGAATGCATATTGTTTCAGTTTCGGTCTTTAAAATTGCTCAAGAAGTGTTCATTTCAGAAGTGGCTAAGCGTTCTAAAGAGAAATGAACCTGAAAGTCCTAGGAGTTGAGGGCAAGGGTGAACCAGCTCTGACAACGCAGACTTCAATACAAAATGTTAAGCCTGAGAGCTAGGTGACCAGAGACTAACTCTAACATGTGTCTGTTGTAACTGATGCTAATCTGAATTCTTGAGTGGTTGGCTCACTATAACTTTGATGACCATGTCTACATTTTATTATTTCAATGCTGCTGAATGTTATGCAACTTTTAGCAGCTCTGTATTTTCTGTCAGTTTAAAATGGACAGTAAACAGTGCGAATATAGTGTATTATTTTTTTTTTACCATTCTTCAGTTTTTTTCTTTTCCACATCAGAACTTTGTGCATGTGGTGGGATTTGTCAATAGCCCATTACAATAATGACCAGTGTATGTGAAAGTGTCTCTGTGTTATTTTCTTTCCTGTAGTCCCCTTTAAAAAAAAAAAGTGAGTTCTCCTGCTTCTAAGAGTCGTCATGTTCACGATTTTGTGGTGGTTTGTTCAAACACATTTTGAGCCAAATCCCCTTTTTACACTTTGAAAAACTTGGGACAAATGGATGTCATTTTCTTTTATGATTTCTCGCAAATGTTTTCCATTGCCTATAGATTTGCTTTGTATTTTGCACAGGATTTCTTTTATATTAAAAGATTTCCAACTTGTTGGTGAAGGCTAAGTGCTCTTCATTTTACAGCGTTTATGTCAGAAATTGATGTATCATTAACTATGGTGATCCTGTACTGTGGGCACGGTTGTTTGTAGTGAGATCTACGGCACTTTGTTCTCATGTTGGCCCATGGGCTTTGTTCGTGATTATTATTTTTTTTAAATTATCGAAGGCATAGATATATATGCTAATGCTACCCTAGGAGAATCTAGTGCTGTGGTTGTTGCTAGTGGGTGGCTGGCGGGTGCTCTGGTGTGGTTTGCTCCTTCTTTCCTATCAAACATCTATCGTCCTTTTCTCTCCTTTTTTGTGTATGTCATGTTACTCTCTTGTAACACGACTATTCTTCGGCACTTATATGACCTTATTGTGTTGCAAGTGCCGTAAAATGCTTACTAAGACAAAAACAGATTGGTGCCACAAAGATGAATATTCAGTCACCACCCAAAAATGGTGAATTATGTTGTTTTGAAACGGATGATGGCATTTTGAAAATGTTTGAGAGGAAAATTAAAAGCAAAGCTAGATTTGTTTTGAAGAATATGGCTCCTGTTGTTTGGAGAAAATTCATTAATTTCTTGTTTACCCTGAGGGATTTATTGGAATGTTTTTCTCTTACACCGGACCTGTGTGTCCAATCTGTCATGTGATACTTGCCATGTCCTTCATCAGCAATCTAGAAATGACAGGGCTCTTTGTGGCTACTTGTATTATTTGTTGCTGCAGTGGAACTTCATGACTGCAGCCGAGCTCGGAACATTGCCGCAATTTGAAAGGTGTATTTGGTGGCTTTTAAGGACAAGGGGGCTAGCCCAGATTTCGGGGGTTTCAAGAAATCTTGACCTGCACCAAAAGTGGGCATTGTCCTACCAATAGAAGTTTGGTTTCATTGGTGTAGAGAAAACTCTCCTTGTTTTTTCAATGAAACTGAGCAAGGGGCAAGAACTTTACCTTCGATTTTCTCAAAACATTTTTCGGGATAGCCCACTTGTCCTTTAATTAAAGCGACCATTTCTGTGGTTTGTTTTGGTGGGGTGCCTATTTTGAAAAAATACAGGATGGTTTGGTGTATTTTTGTCAAGCTGCCTCCCCCTGCCCCATTATTTTTCTTTGTTGGAAATACAAGATATTCAGGAATGTTCCTCCCATTGTGACTTATTATATTCCTGTGTATATAATGTACGTTTATTTCTGTTAGCAATACAGTTGTGTGCGAAATGTGGCAAGCTGACTTTGGCCACAGCGTATTAACCATCTCTGCAAGTCTGAGATCACTTTGTCAGCTTTGAAATCTTTCTCTGCTATTGTATGCTGGGTAGCTAAGCACACTGCTCTCATTTGATATGAAGAATGTAAAGCGATACTGAGGTTCATTCGTGGTTTTGTTACAAAGGCTTCATTGCAATTTGTACATATCCCATTTGTACATGTACATATGTTTATATGTGCTGCCTGCAAGCAGTAGCTGATATTTATTGCAGAGGATGAGAGAAGAGAGATAGAGAGAGAGAAAGAGAGAGAGAGAGAGAGAGAGAGAGAGAGACTTGTGAATGCCAACAGTGTGTACTTTGATCAACCATTCATTGCTGCAAGGGGTTTTATTGATCCTCTTAGTAAAGACATCTTGTTCTGTTGTTTATCAGGACTAGATGAGAATTTAAAAAAAAGTTGTAAGTAAAAGTTGAATGAATGCCCTCATGTTGGGTTGAGTTTTTAAACATGTCTTTTGTCCTCTTTTTTCTTATTTGTTGTGATGTTTCATGGTTATGTTCTTCATATGGTTGCAAGGCGACATTATGATGGAGAGAAACATCAGGTGGAGAGGTGCTGGATGTATCAATTCATTGTCGGTGTCATCCCTCAGCTCTTAATCCCAAGCCTAATTCTCACCCGTCACACTCTTGTGACCTGCTATTTCCGGGGTGCCTTGATAGTCGAAGCAGACTTTGTACTTTGTTCTGTTGAAGCTAGAGAGGTGAGCAGAGTAAGTAAGGACTTCACTGTTGACATCCACCCCTTGGCGCTCATATGACCTTATGCAGTTGCGAACGCTGTTAAACCTCTACTAAAACAATCAAACGCCTCCCAAAACCCCCCCAACCAAACATGAACTTCCACAAATTAGAAAAAAATCAACACTCACTTCTAGAATACAAGTCTGTATTTATTATTATAATGCTTTTGATTTACACCGGAACAAAAAAGTACATGTTTATATACTGACCGGAATCAAAACTTTTTTCACTCATTTACCTTTTTTTTTTTTTACACAATACAATGCGTTCAGCATGACCATGTGAAATCACACCAATCCATTCACAAATTTAAATCAGCTCACAGAAATAAATCTCAGTAAGGCAGATTCTGTGATGGGATATCACAAGTGGTTTGTCACAGAAACAAAAAAGCAAATTACTAACACACCCCCCCCCCCAAAGAAACAAAAAACAAAACAACCCAACCAAGATCATGACATAGAAAATGGCTTACTTCACTTTTCTGAAGTGTGGAGTACAGCTCTGTCAAGGTACAGATGTACGACTGTGCCAAAAACAGTTTTGTTCCACGGTTGTTATATTTTCCTATTAAAAAGTTGTGGCTTATGTTATGTCACCAATTTTTCACACTTGAGAAAGGCTCCTTATATTCCATCTTTACTCACCAGAGTCATGAAAAGACCTAAAATCTGGATGCTGGAAAATAAAACTGAGAAAACGAATATGTCGTACATCAAAACTTTTCCCATGATACGTGATGGCTGAAAGAGTGTATCATTTTGTCCACATGAACATGGGCGGACCTCTAACTTGGGGAACAGTTTCATTAAGTGTCGTTTTACATGTTGGACCATCCGAAAGATATTGCACATATTCTTAAGAAATTACAGTTTGTTCACTTTCATCGGACAGAAGTTGAAACAAGACAAAATGAAATCGCTTTGTTTAATCTTCTCAGATCTTTTCATAGAGGTCTAAATGTTGGATGGCCAATAAAATCTAAAGCCCATTCAGAAAGGTCACTGCAAACTGTGGTTCCAACGTTTTCTTTGAAGTAAGCCTAAAGTGGTTTAAAAAAATAATCGAGGATTTACAGTATACACTTAAAACTCTTAAAAGTTGATATATTTTCTTCAACACATCATTCTTTCTAAGTATGCCCAAGAAAAGCGAATCAAGTGACGGGGTGAGTAATTTTCGAGACTCGTGTGGAGACATCCTGACAGCCCGTGATGAAATCTTCAAGTTTACACTGAAAAGAGGGGGTACTGTAGGGTGGTGTCGCTGTCTCAAAATAAGCAATCTGTATGCAAGGTTGCTGTAAGTCATTTTAGTGATCCTGTGTACGCATCCAAAGAGCGGTTTTTAACACTTTGTAGTCACACCGCCAGTTCAGGTGACCAGAACGGATAATTTTCACCGGCGTGTTAATATATATAATATAGGACCCAAAGAGAAATTTTTTATTCCGGGATCAAGATTTTAGAAAAAATATTTTTGTTTGGTCACTGGCCTGTAGAGAAGAGCCATGCAATTTAATGCAAAGTTTTGTGGGCATTGGTAAATTTATAGAGCCAGAATTTTTTTTAACACTGTTGGACAAAAGTGAACAAGCTATAGACTCGTATGCAGCAATCATTGTTCTGAGAAATTCAGAAAAGAAAACTTTTATTATACTTATATAGCAGAATTAAAAAGGAAAGAAAAATACTAAACCATATTATATTATTAGTGGGTGGTTGGAGGGTGCTCTGGTGTGGTTTACTTCTTCTTTCCTATCAAACATCTATCAATCCTTATCTCCCCTTCATCTTTTTTATGTTTGTTACTCTCTTGTAAAACCTCTAATCTTCTGGCGCTCATATGACCGTATGTTGCAAGCCCAATAAAACCTCTACTAAAACTAAAAAAAGAAATATGTACATTTATAAATACTCCCACCCCACTAGCAGCACTTTAAACAGGTCATCAAAACCATTGCTTGCAACAAAGGCTTTCTCAGACCAACACTATAGGCCTACAACGTGTGTTATTCAGCACCGTTTGTTTTCCATCATCATACAAAAATAAACCCGTGAAAGGTTAGCGGCTGTTCATGCTCCTTCATCTCTCCTAACGAACATCTATCGTCCTTGTTTCTTCTCCTTTTCTGTACATGTTACTCTCTTGTACCACTTCTAATCTTTGGTTATTTTAACTAATTGTGTGGCAATTGCCATAAAACTCAAACTAAAAATAAATCCAGCACATATAGGCCTACTTTCAAAGCATATTTCATAATGTCATATGCTAGCTGCTAGGTAGCAGTGAAATGTGACAAACAGATTTGGGTACTTTGCCCATAGATGCCACTTTTCCGCTAAATAGCGGAAACTCCGCTTCCTCTAGCTTTTCCGCTACTTTCCTCCTTCCTCTGCTGGACCGCTCTCGGTCACAAATTGCGATCCTTTTTTTTTTTCAACATGCGGAAAACACCAAACCTGGAGAGAGGCAAAAACGCGGCATGCGCACATCCGCTCGTAGCTTTCTACTTCCGTTCTTCTGTGCCTAGCGCTAGTTTCACATTATTGTGGAGCAACAGTGTCGATCCAGCATCGGGATATTGGTGCGCCGAGTTGTCATTGAAAACTGCGTAAATTCGAGAGAAATTGAAGCAGAATGCAAAAATAAAAGGAGCTGGAATGCGGAAGAAGCAGACGATGTGTGACTTGAAAAGTTCATTTGAAAATTGAACAAACCACTGTCTGCACTTTGTGTTTGGTGCTATAAAGAAATTGCTCAATACAGTTGCAAAGGTGTTGCCTCCTCGATCCAATACTGCTCTACATCGACGCAAAACAAATTTAAAGTGAAAGAAATCTTTTTATGAGAAACCAGTGGGCAACAAACACTGGATTTTTAGTCACCAAACTGTGTCAAATGCTTGTTAGTTAACTTAGTGTCTTGGATTTTTTTTTTTCAAATACATTTTAATTCAGCAGTGTATGCTGAATATGACACTTTTCCCTTCCAAAACCATAGGCCAGATGTTCCAGTACACTGCCTCTGGATCTCACTGGTTTTATTCCTGCCTTCGGAGAGTGCGCGTACGCCTTCGAAAGAATTTCATCATTTTTTGAAATTCCTGAGTGGCAGCTATGTTTGCTACAAAATCTGCCAATGTATCATTAATTTCAAAGCACTGAGCATTATTGTAAAGCACTCTGAGAGTATACAGATTCTCTTCACCTCACTACAGCAAATAATTGCAGACATCTGGTTCAATCTAAAGAAAGGGAGAAAAAAATGACATTCTGTTCAAGCATGTTGTATGCCTATTGGTTAACAAGCACACATATACAAATGCACATAAAAACAGTGACTAGCATAATAACATAAATATGATCTATAATCCATAAGTATGTAAAGTATGAGTGAGGGTTCTAAACATGATTGTGTTGTTCCGTTGGGATTATTTATTCAATCTCTCAGTCAAATGTACAGGTACTTACACAGAGATATAATGTATTTACAATAGCTCTCAACAAGGTAGTACATACGAGAATATCATTTACAAAATTAATTTGATCTGCCTTTTGGCCCAAAACTTGAGCTGTTGCCCTTAAAATCCGACAAAAATAATTCTACCAAATGATAAAGTAATTTGCTTTTGACAAAAACAATACTTTGTGAAAGCAGAAAATTTAAGAATTAAGAGACCCTGACCAGTCTGAGTCTGGCTGGCAAATAATTTGGTACCTCTGTGTGTCACAATTCGCTTTAGAGCATCACACTCAGCCCTAAAACTGAACAATCTGACTACAATAAACAGCCTTAACTCCTATCCTGCCTGTGCCAAATCTGTATGTCAACAATTTGGCAAGACGAAGCTCTGCTTCTGACAGCTGTTGCAAAAAAATCCCCAAAATAACTCCAAGTATACATTGTTTCTACCACACCGTAAAACAGAGTCAAAAGGAGTTGAACGTTTGTCTTACAAATAGCCACGGGAAAAGCCACAAGCCTTGGTATTTCAATTTGAATATGAAATGTTCATAAATAAATGGGAAACACTGTGGCTACAGGAACATAGCCTCCTGCTGAATCAGTAGAGTAGAAAAGGGAACAGACATTAAGTGCAGGAGAATTCGTCACAATAAAAAGCAATGAGTTCAAACAGGGAAAGATTTGATTACACTGGAATAAGTGGGGAAGTTCCATCGCTTTGAAGAGCAACTTAATAAATGCAAAACTGCGTAATGAAAACAAAACAAGCTCATACTTGATTGAAACGACACAAATGTGAGACATGATGATAGGCTAGTACTAGTACATTGGTGAAATGAGACTGCAAAACAGTAGAACTACGATTTTGGACATTAGGTCCTATGTTACAAATACAAACATATTGCACGTGCTCAGTCTCATAAAGCATTTCTCACAAGTCAGACTCGAGCAATATGCTGCGCACATTGCTATTCAAAGAGCTTATGCCAAGCCACATAAAATGTCAATTTGATATGCCTTTCACTTTTAGAGACCTAAAAAAGAAAATGAACACTTGGTACGATCAACCTTAGGGTAAACAATAAGTATGACTCAGTGACTGTTTTGGACTGAGATCAAAATATTTAAAGGAAGCATTTTATAGTACCCAGTTCAATATTTTTCACAACACCCTTCATTATTCATAAAGTGTTGCCTCTTCGCTTTGTTAGACATTCTCATTTTATCACCAACCATTCCCCCCCCCAAAAAAACAACAAAACAACCTCAACTAAACAAACAAAACAAAAAAAATCTCATACATTATACATGTTCAATTGTGACATTCTTTAAGTATTTTCCTGTTCTTCCAATAACAACATCTCCCAGACACCCGAATGTCCTCCCTGACTGAGCGACCCTTAAACAACCCATAGTCGTAAACGATACAGGGAAGTAACACAGACAGTAGTGGAAGCCCTTGACGATAGACAACACATCTCTCAATGGGAACTTGTCGTCATAGTACAAAAATGAAACAAACTTTTTCTTTGTTGAGTGTAGGCTATTCCCCACAAGACTCATATGACAAAACAATAACTCCCTTGGCTGGACTGTTCCTTTGAAAGAACCTTCTTTAACACTTTGCAGTCATACAGCCAGCAGTATAAAATACCCCATCTGGTCACCCAGCCAGGAGAGTGACTGCAACGGACTTATCGGAACTGGTGCAGAACTGTGACCGGAACGGTTAATTATCACAGGCGCATTATTGAGCCAAGTGACCGCAAAGCGTTAAAGACAGGGTCCATGTCAGAAAAACAAAAAAGCATCGATACTATTTATCAAGTATTACAGTGGAACTCGGATTCAACGAGGTCGTCGGGCCTGACCTAAAATCTTGTTAAATCCGAGAGTTCGTTATAGCAAACACGAGGTTTTGTGTAGATAATTACAGGCACTGAGTAGTGCCTGAAATTAGTGAAATGCCTGCATATTATGAGCTGTGTAAAAAAAAAAGACTGATTCGTTCAAATACACATGCCTGTGTCATCTCGATTGTTTACCAAAAAGTTGTGTTGCTGTGTAGAGCCTAGCATACGGCTACTTTAGATTCCATAGACCAGCGCACAATTCAGTACGTAGATCTACGTCAAGACTAGCTTATCATTGTAATACTGATCAGTTGCCGGGTGGAAAAGACTATGACGCGTTTGTATCTGCGACGTTCAACGCCTGGACCGCTAGTTCCCCCTCCCCCCGACACGCACACACAGCCACACGTGTTCAGGCTGCCCATCCGACCCCGACACACACCAGAGTAGTCACGTGCGCGTGCCAACAACACATGTGTTGGTATTTAAAAGGCCGCTGATTGGTCGCATGCAATCGGCTAATTGAATAATGGTTCACGATGCAGGTGCAATGAATGGTTTACGGGAATAGATAAGTTCGTTCTGGGAGAAAAATTAGCGAAGCCACGTTTGCGGGGGCTGTTCACCCTGGAAGCGACCTCGTTGAATCCGAGCTCGCTGATTTAAGTGCTCGTTGAATCCGGGCTACTTTTATTGATTTTAAAGAAGAAGAAAAATGGGGAATCTATCTCATCTCGTTGAATCCGAGTTCTCGTTAAATCCGAGTTCCACTGTATCATCAAACCTATATATTTTATACCACCAGCAAGCTGACTACACACAATGCACAGCACCCATTCGGTTTCTGCTCGATAATCTCTCTCCCACACACATCTGTGCGGGCTAGGCCTGGATCTCGTGCTTGTCGCCGCTTTTACTCCTCCCCTACCTTTGTCTTGTACATTACAGGCAGCATGTGTAGACATTCAGTATTTTTTTTTAACCCTACAAGTCAATCCTCTGGCCAATTTGGATAGTAGAGAATGTGCGTGCAATTTAATAATAGAACCTAACCAAAATGGCTGGAGATAAAAGGATACACACAAATATTTGAAGGAGTTAATACAAAAATACAAACTCAAACCACCACCCCTCCCCCGCAATAAACAGCAAGCGAAAGACATAAAACCTAAAAAAAAAAATATATATATATATATATTAGAGCATTGCAGTCAGTGAGAGACTATAAAATTATAAAACCACACGGGTTTTGAAAAAAACACACCAAATATCAGTCCTGGCACATTCACAGAAAAAGGATAAAATACAAAAAGAGATGAAAGTTTTACATACAAAGTAAAACACAATATCAGAGGCAACCCCACTTAATTTACTACCTTCATTTGTTTGGAAGATTGTGGTTTTTTTAATGAATACCTTCAAATGATATTATTCTTTCTGCAAGCAACAAAAAGTAGAAAAACTCTAATGCTGTTCTCTCGAAAATTTGTTTTGAAGTTGTTCTGTATGATGTTAGTTCAGGAGTAGACTCACAGGTTTGAACGAAGTAGACAAGACAATGATTTCAAGTTTTGAAAGTAACTTAAAAATTGTTTTTAAAAAAAACATTGCCTTGCTCAACCTATATTCAACCTATTTTAGAGTTACCATTGAAGTTCTTTCCCAGTCTACACAGAAAAGTCCATATTTTTCTATTAATACTGACTAAAAAGAAATGGAGGCTAACCACATTAGACTATCCACCTACCTGCTAGTTTTCTCCCTACATTTACCGACAATGAGAACTGAACAGCTAAATTCTTCTCTTTATCTCATACAAATATTTACAGCATCCTCAGAGTCTCACTCACTCTCACACAAAACAGAGAAAGTTTCATTTCTTACATGAACAAACAGACATGATGGGGCTGTAAGGATCAAGGCAAAGGATAAATTAATAAACAAGAATATAACAAAGTACTGTACTGTATACTATATAGGAACATGACAACTATTTTACATTAACTCAAATATATGTAATCATTAGTGGGTCCTGAGCCAAAAACAGACTTAGACCTTGTGTAGCAGCTACCATTATATATGAAAATATAGTAAAACTTGGGATAGAAACAGACAACCAAGCCACTCTGAAAACTTGCCAGAGATACCAAGGACATCATCTTGGGACAGTCAAAAACTGTGAACTGCCTGAGGGATTGCTCCTCTCCCTATCACAGTCTCTGTCCCGGATGATGTAACACCCCCCCCCCCCCCCCCCCCACTCCCCAACATCCCTGCGAGCCCATGGGAAATTAACAATCATAAACCCCCCCCCCCCAATATGTGCCAGTTCAGGACCAATTGCCTCAGTTCATTTTCCCTGTGACCAACTAATATGAACTAATTGCTGAACATGTCCACACTGGTGGAAAAAATGTGATCATATAATCAGTTCTGAACAGCCGAAGCAATCCATCCGATATACCTCACACACATTACAGACACAAAATCCTTAAATTCATTTACAACAATTAGGGCTCAAATTAAGACTTGATCAGAATTATAAAACACGAATTTGATCTTTTCTTCTCCTATCTTTCGTTCCCATCTTCCTGATCAGAGTATGCACCAGCAACAGACTGTTGTCTTTATGTTTTCCCCTTGTCTCCAGTCACAGGTGCTTGTTTTTCCACTCTTTTTTACCTCGCTCTGCCTGAAGACCCTGTGGCATTTTTCCGTCTGGCGGCCAACATGTCGTAAAACGGGTTGTCATTTATACTCGCCCTGAAAGCAGAAGAGAACGGCATGTTCTTTTAATTTAAAAAAAAAAAAAAGAAGAGATGAACATCTGACTTATTCATTTTTCATAAAAACATTGAAACTTGAAGTCAAATGACAAGGCACATGTAACTTTCTTAAGTCCCAAGACAAAGGAGACAAACAGTATATCCTGTACTGAAAACGTTCATGGAAGTTGGAATTTTGAATGTCACATTATAAAGCACTTGTGTTGACAGCAAGCTTCAAGGAGCAAAAACATGTTGCAACTACAATCTAGCACACACATAGCGAAACACACACATGTATCTCTTTGTGTTTAAAACATGTTCATAGTGAAATTCATTCAAAACAAAAATAATTTCAGCGTTCCACCCATTTCACTATGTGCCTGAGAGACTATTATTCCTTGCTTGAACTTGAAGTAATAACTTACATAATTCGTGAAATTACACAAATCTATTTTTACAATACAAAACTCCCAAGCTAATCTATCATGATGTATGAGAGTACTTAATCTTGATTTGAACAATATTTTTCAAAGCTACAGAGTAGTTAACCATATATGTGTCACGACGTGGTGGAATCAGGCGCTCCTTAATTTTTGGGCATGTGGAGTTATTGGTATCATCTTAAAACTTGTTCAATTGTTTTGCTATAGCTAAAAAAAAGCCCATTTATCTTGAATAGAGGTCAAGATATTTGAGACTGAAGAAGGTTGTGTCGCTTGGTTTCAAAGGCAGAATTAACGAGAAAACGGCTGCCAAAGTTTGGTTATTTCCATAGCTTGATAGTCCATGGAAACAGAAAGCTTACATTTTTTGTGCCTTTAATCAAAGTTTTTCAGTGAAATCCACCCAGAAATATGTTGTTTATTGGACAACAATGGTGTAAAGCTAAAAAAAAAACAAAAATCCCATAAAAATTACCAAACTGGCAGAAAAATGCCAGTTCCTTCATTTTCATTATTTAGACGAGCGCCTGATTTCACCATGCTGCCTCACATATCAATTATTTAGCAAAACTTGACCTATCATTTCACCATGAACTGTGAAAGATAATTAAAATATTGCCTTTCTGAAATCAACAATTATAAATGAAACAATTCAATATTCAACTATACAAATAATGTCAGCAAAGTTATCGCTTTTAAGAAAATAATAAAACTGGAGGAGTGCATCTCTATACAAAACACAATCTATTACGCTACGACAGTAAGTGTACTCAATCCCCCATCAAGCCACTAGGATGAGAGGAAAAATAATTCCAATTCTAAAAAGCAGGAGAAAACTTCTGACCATGCTCCAGCTCAAACCCCAGCCCCCAACAACCAACAACAAGCCCCACACTGGCCTCAGGGCACTTCTCTAGAACATCTGACTTTAATGAATAAACAGGTAGGCCTACAGTTGGTCAAGTGTAATCACCTCACGCTGTTGATCCATTCATCCTTCTCCTCCACTGAGGCAGCTGCCATGCGGTACACATTGTGGCGACCTGGAATATAAAAGAAAGTTTAATTTCCTTCCCCACATTTAAGTGTGTAACCCCCCCACTCCTTACACGCCCTCCGTTTTGAGTTCCTAATGGTCTATGAAAACAAACCTGCTTATAAATTGTTTTTTCTATGGACACTGGAAAATTTCTCGGTCAATACATTAAGGAGAGACTGATAAAAAGCAACACCATACAGGTAATAACAATCAAAACCTGACATGGAAAAATACAGTTGCTATTGATGATGATGATGACATAGAAATTTGCAATGCACTGCCAAAATCAGTTACCCACAACAAAGCTTTCAGTTAAAAGTGAGTGTGCTAAATAACTGTAGAAAATTTAATGTAAACAAATGCTGGGGGAAAAGCATGTTATAAAATCCATGTCAACCTTAAGAAAACTTAGGAAGAATAATTTTAGGTATAAAAAAAAGTGGATTGTTGGGTTTTTTTTCACTAAAGTTACATAGGCAAATAACAGCACTGAGTCACAAGTGATGTCATTACATCAAGAACATAAGATAAAGAGCAGTCTTATCCTTTTCAAAAGACAGTTTGTCTTGCAGCAGCTGACAGTGACAATAAAAGACAAACACACTAGTAACATAAACAATATGCAGCAAACATACATGTACCAGTAATGTGTCACTCGCACCAACTCCAAATCTCAAACTCTCACTTGGTCATTCAAACCATAAAAAATACAACTGTAGCAATAATTCAGAAAAACCAGCCCACCTATTCCTCTAAAAATCAATCTCACCTTCCACCACCTTTCCGTCCGAGTCAACTTTGCAGGCTTTGATAATCTCTGAACTCCCAGCTGAGAAAAGTTCAAAGCAGTTGGGTTTTGTCTTCTCATTGGACACCTCTCGCACTTGTATGTTCTCTAGAGGTATGATACCCTTTGGCTCTTTGTCCTTTGGAGTGGATACAAATGACTGGATGTAAGATTCATGTACATAAGATAAGATAAACAAGATCAGATCAGATAAATCTTTATTGTCCAGGTGCTGGCACAATGGTTTGGTGTTTCATCACACACACATATGCACACACACACACACACACACACACACGCACGCACGCCAACTCATACACCCTTACACACACAAACTCTCAACAACACATATCTGTGCACATACACATATAATAGTATGCTTGCACTCGCAAACAGACTAATAGTCACACGCATAAGAAAGGTCAAGTTTATAGCATGCTGCAGTAAAATATCCACATATCAATTTAACGCCCTGCAAGATGCTTATGTGCCATTTGAAAGTAGTTGATATTTGACCCTGTGGTATGTGTCCCTGTGGGACGCTCAATCTTAAAAACAATCAGGAAACGACAACTGCAGTTTTTGGGACACCTGAATAGACATAAGGGTCTTGAACATCTAGCTCTCACTGGCAAAATTGAGGGCAAGCGAGGCAGGGGTAGGCCCAGAACAACATACTTAGGGAACCTAAACAAATGGGTAACAAGGAAAAATCAGGGAAACGTAGCTTTTCTGAGAGCATCCGAGCAAAGGAATGAATGGAAAATCATGATCGCCGATGTCTGTCGCAGATCTGGCACTGGATGATGATGATGATGGTATGTGTACAGAAGCAAAAAAGGAAGCTAGGAGGATGGAGATACAGAAGCAACAAACCAAAGTATATAAAACTCATTTCCAGTTGGGTATGGATTCTCATCTGTCCTTCCACCTCCTGCTGGTGGGTAGTGGATTAATGTGCGTGATGGCTTGAGCAAATCATGAGGAACATGAACAGTATTTAACTGAGATACAGCTCAAAAATTGGTTTTAAAAAACCTGAGATCTTTTCATACATTACCTGGGAGTGGCACCCCCACCTCCATCCCAAGCAAACAAACAAAAAAGAATAACAACAACCAAATCAAAATATATTCCGTGATCTCCTGTATACAGTGGTATTTCCTGGTAACTACTAAACATAATATGATGAGAGAACAACTTGATTTTGAGAGATCAGCGCCACTCCTAGGTTTAGACTTGATACTGCAGTCCACTGCCTTAGAATTACAAAGTTTTATTTGATATTTTTGGCAGTTTTCAGTTACTAAGACCATGAGGTCAAAAATCAAATGTTCTATCTGCTCTATCGAAATCGTAAAAATATTCGGGGTCATTATCAAGAAATTCAAAGAATTGCAATCGAAGAAGCTTGACATGTTGTGAAACTCCAAATTTTTAAACGCCAGATTTCTTAAAACTAAGTATGGACAAATAGGACTTTGTAATTCTGGGGTAGGAGTAGTCAAGCCATTTTACACAGTTGGCTGAGAAGTAAATCACAGGAAATTTGACTTGATGAACTTATCTTTCGGGCATAGTGCAGCAACCTAGATAAGGCCCACTTTAAGGAAGAATTTTATTCTAGAAAGCCCACACTCCTTTACAGTGACATCTGGAGCGATTACTGCAATCCAACCATCTTCCACCCTTTAAACACAGCATTAATTTATCTTAACTCTGCTAAAAATCAACACCTTATAATAACTGTGGAAGAGCAAGCCTTACATATATATAAAAATAGCTAAAACAAATGTCTGACACAGTATGAGTCCTTTCTGATGTCCAGACTTACCGTAGTATATTGAAAGTAGTACAGGCAGTTGTCGTTCAGGATGAACCAGCGGCGCTTCCAGCTCTTCACTCTGCCACCTGGCAGAAACAAAAGGCAAACAAAATTGCTTCAACAAGACAGTGTACTCAACTAATACGCCACACGATAAACAGGCAAAATTATGTTATTATCCATTCATCATCTTTATACAAGACGCAACCCACCAACATTTTCGAAGGGGACTGATTCAGATGCACAAGTAGTAAAGTTTACTAGCTCGTTTAAAAAAAAAATCGCTTCTTAAAGTTTAAAGCTATACATTGCACAAAACACAGAATATGTGATCTCAAATGTGAAAAACATGAGTCGCCACCTTCCCAAATATCTACTGACCAAAAAACCACAGGCTTACAATTAATTGTAATTGACTGAAAGCAAAAAGAAATATGACCAGCCTAATCAAAAGTGACTTCAACTGACATGAAAGAAACAAAAACTCAGAACAAGAATCCAAAAAGACAGTCAGAATGATTTATACGTTTGGCCATTTGTATCGTTTTGGCTCCCATGGGAATCAACCATTCCACTTTGTAGTCTGGATTTGACCATGCCTGATTTTACTCTCAACTTTAACAAAGTAAACATTGCAAGGGTCAATTTTTTTAAAAGCCTAACAAATGCACCTGTCAATAACAACCAATTTAATATCTAAAATGCTTTTCTTTACAACACATGCTCCTTAATTAAACATCAATGGGCACATTTACAACAATACAAAACTGCTGATTTCTAAATCTATAAATTTTCAACAGAAAAAAAGGAACTGCTCTTTTTCAACCTTTATCAGCAACGCTCACATTTTGACTGATGACCATGTACATATTAAAATAAGTTATTCGTTTCCATAGCTTCACTTATAACCCCCCCCCCCCTATTCTAAACACTCCTTTATAATAAAAAATATAATTAAACATAAAACATCACCCATAAAAAACACAATAGTGGCGGACAGCTACAAAACAGCCATGCAAATCAAAGTCTCATCTTGAAAGGCAGTGAAGCCCAAAGTTCTTCATGCTAGCATCAAGCATCCTACATCAGCTAGGATGACCGTGCACTAAAGAAATCATGAGAGGCGGCCTCAGCATGTACCCAAACAGCATCTTAAGCCGCAACATAACCAACACTTGACAGCACCAAACAGTTTTGTTGCCAAACACTTTTGTTGATGCTACGAGCCTTTAGAATAAGCAATGGCCAAAATTTTAGAGGGGAACAGTGAAAACTGGGATGCCAATACTGAAGAGGGAGATTCTATTCAAAGACTATGACTCACTGCAGGGAAAGGCAAGAACATGGACTGAAAGGAAAGCCGTAAGAACTTCCTAAAAAGCCCTTCCAATTTTCACAATTTTGTTAGAATCTTTTACACCTTGAAATCTGAGCCATGTACTTCAGTTGTCACATGACTTTCTTATGTGTTAAAGAGAAGAACATCGACAAGGCACCCATCATTTTGTGCTTAAAAATGAAAGACAATGAGATAGCAAAGAAGTAGGATCTTTAGTGGCACTGTCTACTATCCACTTGCCAATATGTGGTTATCACTGTACTGACTCAACATAAGCAGCATCATAACTTTTCAGACGCTGATTAGACCTTCGACTTCTAATTTCATTTCATTTGAGTCAACAGTTAATGATTTTCAAATTTCCACTAAAGAATAAAATGAAATAAAAATTTTACTTTCACCATTATCTGTTTCCAACAGCAGACAAGAAGTGATAATAAAACAGAACTGATGTCTTTCTGAACTTTCAGAAACAGAACTTACCCAAAATGAGTACAGAAAGAGCTTGAAGGATTTTAAGGACAAACAACATATCAACAACGTGTTGTAATAGTAATATGCAGAAAAAACAACAACCCCTCAGTCTCATACATAAATACAAAACATATTAATTCTTTTAAAAAATAACAAGCTCTTTACATATGAAGGAATTTGAAATTCACTAATGCAGGAGATACAAAAAATGTACAAAATTCTTCATATGCAGCTTGCAGGTGCGTTCCATTATAAAGTGCGTGGTCCACATAACAGAACTAAGACACGGAGCAGAAGCTAAAGCAGAGGTTGGAGACAGTAATACCCTTAAACAATCATCTGCTTATGCATCTGTCACTAAACTGAAGCAGGAAAATCATTCAAATGCATTTGCATATGCACAACTATACACGAAACACCAGTTGAAAAAAATAAATCTATCAACATTCAAGGCATTCAGCTAAGCTACGAAATCAAATATCTCAAATGGTTTTGCAGATTTTGGCAGATGCATTATCAAAAAGCATAGGAAAATCTACAAAATTAGTCTCAAACACTTACTAATTTTAGGGACACCTAATATGACAAGAAAATAAAAAAAGGAACAAATAAAAAAAAGGCTGATGCTTTAAGCTCTCAAAAAACAAGCCACAAAAGTCTGTTGCAAAATCGTAATCATTGTTAGTGTTTAGTTCAATCAGTGGGGGTCGCAGAAAATGAAGACGAAGAAAGAAGTATAATCAGCCCCTAGCAGTAGCAGTGAGTCTCAAATTGTCTAAAATTAGTAACAAATAGCAAACAAACACTTCCTATCCACAGATGAAATCAAATGTAGACAAACAAAAACGTAAAGTTGAAAGCAAAGACACAATGTAGTTAACAATTTCAGATATTTCTAAATGGTGCGTGTAATAGCACTCCTTTTTGAGTTATGAAATTGATGGTTTTATAATTATAAAGAGGGATGGGTTTTTTCAAGCATTATTATTATCAATATCTTTTTACTGTTTCATTTTTGGGGAAGGAAAAACAATTGGTTCTCTTGTACCAAAGAAAAGTATCAACAACAATACCTAAAGCAAGGAATCAATAAACGCAAAGTTTATAAATTGCACACACATCCTGCAAGTATTTGGCATAAGGACTATGGTGCAAAGAGAGTACCTAAAAATATCAAAGTTGCTTTGCTTCCAACTTTGAGTACAACAATCAGACCCGCCACTCGACAAATGTTCTTTCTTACCTTGCTTCATGAGCCAGCCCTCCTTCACGGGATTGAAGAAAGTGTGCATCAAATCATTGCCATCGTCCTCCGGTATTTTAAACGGTTCTTTCTTGATGTTATCGTACAGATTCTGTCAATAATGTTTTATAATTTTCATTAAAACTTTACTACCCCATGCATGTCAACATTGGTGGAGTACAGTAACTTAAAAGAAAACAGGATGTTATACTTAATAGAAACAAACCCCCCCCCCCCCCCCAACTATACATTAGACACACCTTGAGAACCAAAAATTTCAAATATAACAACCACATGCTGGTGTGGTTTGTAAAACAGACATCTCATTTATAGTAATGATAGATAGAGGATAACTAGAATTTCTTATATGAATAGCTTTACAGGTATCGGTTCACAATTTTAGGACATAAAATAAAAACTATTCTATCTTACTGAAAAGATGGTTCATGTTGTTTGAGTGTAATCAAATCCAACCCTCTGAAGCCACACCCTCCTACCAATACAACCAGGGCCTAGAGAACAGCCACCATATTCTGCACTTGCTTCATAACACAAAGAGGACAGACGTGGCAATATGCCACATCACTGGAGAGAAAACTGTAGGGCAGGCTCAAGGGACTGAAGCCAACTGCAGTTTGCGTGCACCACTAGATTGACTGCTAAACTGTCACTCATTGAGAACAAAGAAAAAGATGCGACTTTCAAGGGCCTGAAACTCTTGGGGGAGGGAACCTAGGAGACAAGAAAGCTGCAGGTAGCAGCACTCACAGTGAGCAACTCCTCCGGTAGGTTGCCTCCGTCGTTGATGCCCCGGTTCATCTGGATGAACCTCTCTGTGGTGGGTTTGTCCTTCACACTGGGGTTGTGCAGGCTTGTGTTCAGCATGATGATGGCAAACGACAGCACATAGCATGTGTCTGGAAAAAACAAAACGAGACAACTTTGAAAAACTCCAATGTTTTAGAAATATGCACATTAACTGTAAGTCTTTCATAATGCATTCAACGGCCAAAATTAACCCATTAATCAAGTCCTTTGTAAGACATGAACAATTAGAGATAGATCTAGATAAGAAAATATTTCTATCCAATTGTTAATTCATTCGTTTCATATTATTTTCGGCTTGTGGACGAATTTTTTTCGGGAGGGGAAATGAGATGGTGACTAGTGAGCAGTTCACAAGTCTTTGGGGCCACAAATTCAAATAAATATCAACATATTATACACCAAAAATCCACTATGGTATGTAGAATACATCTGTTATATTTATTTGTGTATTTTTTATCTTTGGTTATTGTAAGAAGGAATTATGCAACACAATTTTGCTTGGATGCAGATAAAATGTAAAAATATATAACTAATAATCTTTGGTGAAACTCAAAAAATTTGTTTGCACCTAGTCAAATGATACATCAAAATAATGATAAATGAATATATAACAGGAAAAAAAATTAAATATCTGCAGTTATTTACATACATTCCATAAAATTTGTACATTTGGATCATAGCATCCGAAATTGAAAATATAAAAAATATTTTTATAATCTTGAAAAAAGGACAACATGCATTCACAAACAGAAAAAACACTTGCATCTTTCATGAAATTATTCAGAATTGCATTTGGAATAAACCTATACATGTCTTGAGAGGTACTTTTTGTGTAATTTCACCAAAAAGTAGTGATTTTGGGGAGAAAAAAATATTTTGACAATTTAGATCTAGAACTAGACTTAGATCTAGCACTGAAAAATATCGATTTCTCAATAACAGATCACTTTCAGTCCAATAATATCAATATTCTAAAAAAGAGTCCTACATTTCTTTAGTGAGCAATATAATGATACATTTTGTTGTATATAAGTCAAGGGTCTCAACTCAGAATTCTAAAAAAGGAGGAACTTTTCGGGTGATTGCCACAGAAGCCCATTTTCGCGAAACATCCATTATTATTTTATTGTTGAACCCTAGAATGCAGAAATAAAAACCATCAATTATCAAAGCAATTTTATTTCACACCAATATGAGGGTTTGGGAGATAATTTCAAGTAAGAGTCAAGTACCAAATATTTACAATCTTGATTACGTACAGAAAGTGGTGGCGCCTGGGGTCTTGTGCGACTTATTTACATTTTCCCTTCATCATATTTGCCTGTATATATAAATTATATAAAAATGAATCTTGTTTTGAGCCCAGAACCAGAATATCGACCGTCATGATTCATTATATATAATATATATAACTCAAAGTAGAGTAGAATAGCCCAAGTAGACCTATTCAGTGAGAGGGGTGTAAGAACTGTGGGAGGGCAAGAAGCAGTGAAACTGAAAGTGTGCGAATCTTGAACAGAAAGTTAAAGTATAGAGATCTAATTTACTGTCACCAATCCAATGAAACGCGAACACTTAGGCCCCTAAGTTCCATAACACGCTTACAAGTTACGAAGGTTCCCGATTTCACACAAGGCCTGCACCAAAGCACAATTTACTTTGCAGAGAGCTGAAGTAGTAATCAAAATTCTATACATAAAACATTTATTTCCATTTTCAGTTTCTTTTTGCCATCTGGTATTGCGTCCAGCCCTCCCCCAATCCCCGAGTGCGTCTTTAAAAAAAAATAATAATCCCCCCCCCCCCATCTTGATTACGTACAGAAAGTGGTGGCGCCTGGGGTATTGTGCGACTTATTTACATTTTCCCTTCATCACATTTGCCTGTATAAATAAATAATATAAAAATGAATCTTGTTTTTGAGCCCAGAACCAGAATATCGACCGTCATGATTCATTATATAGTTCTGCACTTCGCAGCGCTCAAAACGCACGCAGGTTCATTGACCGGTCACAATGGCGAGCCCGACAAGATGCTTGTATAACTTTCTTTTCTTTTTTTTTTTTTGTTGCCCCCCACAAGTGACAGCACAGTGACAAATATTGATTTGTTTTCATGGCGACACCACGTTTTCAATGCCGAACAGTCAATATTACTGACAAATTTCTGGGTAGTAACGAAAGCGAAAGTAGATCTTGATTTTCCAGTCGAGCATTGGTGACACAATTCCGCCTGCCGCCAAAGCCGCCAATTCGCATGAAACGTACTCTCAGAGCCGAATTAATATTACAATCGCGACCGACAGAAATGAACTTAAAGACGTTATTGGATTTGGTTTTCAAATATTCGAGATCTTTTTTGTATTTTCCCGGGTCTCTGCGATTTTTTTTAAATTTCCAGGGCCTGGCAGTCACCCTGCTCCCAACAACTCTCTTTTTCATTGGCCTGTTGTCGCGGTTGCGGAGTTTAGCGGGGGGAAATGGCGGTAGCGGAAATCCGCTAAATAGCGGACTATTGAGACCCATGATAAGTACTAAGACTGGTGTCTGGGCTATAATTTTGGAATCGCGATAAAACAAAGTCACATAAACTTCGAAATCGCGATTCAAAACGGAATCTAAATCTCCAAACGTTTGACCCCGAAGTCAATGTTATATTGTAACCTTTATTTTAACATGGATATGTGAATTAGAATAAAATTAAAGCTAGAATCATAGATCGGTTCTCGAGCCCGTACGGAAGGCACTTTCGCCGCGCCGTAGCGAAAGAATTAATTAAAATATAGCAACTTTCATTCTCTTAATAAATTACCGGATGTTAACTGTACATTCTCCAATTCAGCAATCTGAAATAAACTACTTTTATTCACATTATCTCATAAACAGGGTAAAAGCAATCAGACCTTTTTGTCTTGTTCAGTCCACTTGGACTTCTCTTACGGTGCCCTATAATAAAGTAAAACAGTCCATGAGAAACAGATCACATGCTCTATGATTTACCTTGTTAACATTTCTATTGGATTTTCCACAAAATTTTTTAAACTTTTAAGCGTAAAGCAGAAGAAACTGGCAAGCAGAAATCCATCCTTCAACAAGAAGTTCATGAGACTGTGCTTATTACCTGTGTTGACGAAGACACCGGAGTTGAGAGAGCAGTAGCGCTCTGCAAAACATTCCATCATCCTGTCAATCTTCTGTGCTTCACCGGGCAGGCGGAAGCTCCATAAGAATTGTCTAAGTGTGAATGAAATGTGACAGAGAGTTTAGTGGGATGAAATTAAGCACATCAATACAATAACAGTCATTTAGGTACTGTAAAAAGCAAAACGTAGAGACAGAAACAAAAGAGTGACAGTCAGAATCTACCAGTAGTATCAGCCAATCACCTGCGCAGAAAGATGGTACTCATTCAGTTGCAAGAGGCCCCCAAATCAATGAAGATGGTAGTTTATTTTGAACATGTGTGTGCGTGTGTGTGGGTGTGATTGCGCCCCCCCAAAAAAAAGTCTGAATATGAGGTCATTACTTTCATCTTTCTCTACTTTACCTCAGAGCCTGGACAAGAATCATGTCGGTGAACTCATGAAGATTCACAAAGGCCTTCAAGACTGCAACATTGAAATCATTTCTGTGAAGAGAAGAGAAAAACATGTGTTTTATTTTCATATGACCAGATGCTTGCACACTGGAAATAAAAAATTACGATGAACACTTAGACCTTGGAGGTACAAATGTTACATTAGCTTTTGATGACATTGTACTTGAAAGCTGATTGATACACGAAGTTGCATGTGCAAACAAAGACAGTTAAATGACACAAATAATATGTGGTTTAACAGAAAAACAGAGGCTGAGAATAACAACGTTCTGACAGATTTTAAAACGGATTTCAGTGAAATATAATGGGTGGGGGGCCTGGAAAAAACCCTTTCCTTATGATAAATTAGAACTCAATCACACACGTCACGATACACATAAATATGAAATTAATTCTTGAAATTATTCAAAGTCACCGATTAGTACTACATTGCAAGATGACGATTTGAAATTAAGCAAATAAAATGTAAGCAAACAAATATCACCACGATGACAACTAGTGACCTGACATTCAAAGTCGGAGACCAACACTCTCCCCCATCCCCTCCTCCCAACCCAGACACCCTTAAATCAGCAGTGCAGGCCCCTTCAACACGTACTAAAAGAATTAAAAGCAAAAAAAAAAGAAGAAAATTGTCAACAGAGGAAGACCAACCTCTCCCCCAGATAATCCCCAATGGCCGTCTTGTTGAGCCCTTCACCCTGGAACAGGAAGCGTGCCACGTCCTCGGCTGTGTTCTGCAGCAGGCCATGCTCAATCAGGTACTCGATACCCTGCGGACAAAGCGGATCCAAAAAAACCCATTGAAAGCCTGCCTGTAGTGGGGTTTCACATAATAATAATAATAATAATAATAACAACAATAATAATAATAATAACAATAGTTATAACACATTGCATTTATACAGCGCTCTATTCCCTACGGGTATAACCTCTAAGCGCTTTACATCAATCACAGGATCACTGATAAGTAAAAATTCATTCACACAGGATAAAATATTTCACAGTAACAACCACATGAAGAAGAACTACGATACAATAAAGGGTGATCAGGTGTTTTATACCTTGGGGATATGAAGTATTATGAAGGGTTCAAAGAGAAATGTTCATTGTACTTTTTCAAATAAATCATGTTGAGAATCTTGGGCAATGAGAAGACTGGAAGCAAATTATGACAGTCTCCCCCCCCCCCAATAGGGTGTCACCTGCTCCACAATATCTTGAGCATAGATCGAGACGTGTCTCCGCATAGATGTTTCCACGGAAGCCAAAGAGGATTCCCCCCCTCCCTCTTCCAACTGACAAATGACTCACATTTTAGAGTAGTGGCCTTCGCTTTCATTCTCTGTCTACAAGAAACGTCCGTCCCTGGAACTCTCTACAAATCACCCCTTACAAATAGCATCTCACACTCTTTTTCTTAACAGCTGTTTCTGAAATCGAAGAGCAGCCCATGGTACATAACAATTTTGTTCAACGTTAAAATAGCGGATAATCAGATATTCGATACAATGGGAAGGATTTCAAGGCTAAAGCAATTGAGTATTGTTCAGCTTAGAGTTATGGTCAGGGTAACCAAGTTAAGTCACGCATTTACTTGGAATAGGGGAAAAAAAACGTCACTGGCAGCAAAACAAAACAAAACAAACAACCCCCCCCCCCAAAAAAAAAACAACTAAAAAAGTCTCCACAACCATGACAAAAACTACAGCGGAAGACATCTACCAAAATAATCGTAACAGCAAAAAAGGCTCGGTTCAATGTTGTGTTTTGGGGGACAGGTATAGTACACGTATTTTCACATTTGTTTTAGTCGTATCGGAGAAGAACATCAAATTCAGACGTCTCGCATCTTAAATAGCCCACAAGATTATTTCAGTGTTGCAAGGGGGCGATGACTCTAAGCAGTTTTTCACAAATTTGCCAAAACAACAAGAACAACAAAAGCAGTTTAGTTCTAGTAAGAGTTTTACGGCACTTGAGACACAATAAGATCATATAAGTGCCGAAGATTAGAGGTGTTACAAAAAAGTAACAAACACAAAAAGGAGGAGAGATCAGGACGATAGATGTTAGGTAGGAAAGAAGGAGCAAACCACATCAGAGCATCCGCCAACCACCCACTCAACAACAACAACAACAACAACAACATCATCATCATCAGCAGCAATTACAATGAAAAATAAA
>NW_004797401.1:1028389-1029290 GCF_000002075.1 Aplysia californica
AGAGAGAGAGAGAGAGAGAGAGAGAGAGAGAGAGAGAGAGATCACTCTCTAAACACTGGAGAGGACGTTACTACTAGCGATAACCAGAGAAGTACATCGACATCGGGGCAGTTACTTTGTACAAGGAAAAAGTAAGACATGATTGTTTTTTATTTAGTAGAGGTTTCTCGGCGCTCGCAACTGCATAAGGTCATATGAGCGCCTAGGGGTGGATGTCAATAGAGAAGTCTTAACATGGAATCGGACTTGCTCTTCTGAACTTTCTAGCTTCAACAGCACAGAGTCTGTTTCGACTTTCAAGGCACCCCGGAAATAGCGGGTCACAAGAGTGTGACAAACATACAAAAGAAGTATAGGAAAACAGACGACAGTAAAGATTAGGACAGAAAAAGCAGCAGTTCACTGTTGCAGTTCAAGCACAGTTATGAGCATGACATTAATGAATGAGCCCATTTACTATTACAATTCTACTGTGCATAAGAACTTGAGATGTTAATGTCCCCCTCCTTGGGAATGGCCTACAGACACTTCAGTCAGTAGCACCGCCCCAGGGAATCGCAATTATTTTGTACAAGGAAAACGTAAGAAAGATAAAGAACAACCACAAAAAAGTAATTAAGTAAAAAACAAAAACAAATAGGAAGTAAGAAAGTAGGAGGAGCAAATAAAATCCCAATAATAATTATTCCACTTATACATGTACTCTATTCGATTGACTGGAATACCAATTCTCAATCGGTCTAGCAAAAGTCTGAGGTCAAACTCCACTCAGTCTTACACACACGCGCCCGCAGACACACAGGAACCAATGCGCGCGCAGGCACACACACACACACACACACACACACACACACACACACACACACACACACACTAGGCTTTGTTCTAATAGTCATTATCG
>NW_004797401.1:1031412-1035621 GCF_000002075.1 Aplysia californica
AGAGAGAGCGAGAGAAAGATAGGGTGTGTGTGGGAAGGAGGAGACAGATAGATAGATACAGAAAGAGAGAGAAAATGAGAGAGAGAGAGAGAGAGGGGGAGAGAGAGAGAGAGAGAGAGAGAGAGAGAGAGAGAGAGTAGCGGAATTCCACAACTGGTAAACCATGATTTCACTCTTTTTAAGGAAAGAGAGATAAGGACTACATATGTTTGATAGGAAAGAAGGAGCAAACCACACCAGAGCACCCGCCAACCGCCCGCTTTTCACTCTTTGAAGAGGACTAACCAAACCAAAAGCCCCAGTCGTTTGGGGATATTCAATGCTGATCTCGGATGGAATATATTACGACTGTGATACTGACCAAAAACAAAACGACAACAAACAAACCACTGGGGAACCCCAAAGCCCCACATACGCTCCGCCTGTTGCCAACAGCGTCCTAGTTACAGAGTCACCCCCACCCCAAAAAACCCAAAACCAATCCCCATAAAAACCAAAAACAATCCAGTTATGTTGGAAGTCCGTAGCATTTATTCATGCTCTTCATTTTGACGTGTTTTCACCCCTCATTTTGTTTTGTTGTTTTTCTAACAGTTTTCTTTCGTTGCTGTGGATTTCTCTTTCTTTCGCATCATCTCCAGGGAACACCATGCACCGAGACTGACTGACCCGCACCAGAACGTAAAAATAGAAGAAAACAAACCAACAGGACAATATTTGTGCACGTTTCCGTACTGGTCTCTTCGCTAATCCAGGAGACGGCCTGTCCAAACTCTACTCTAAGAGATGCTAATTTGAACGTTAACTCCCTTAATCCCTTCTCTGTAACGACTTCCTCCTTTTTAGTGGCAGTTTTTTAAAGCCTGGCCAGCAAATCAACGCGTAGACAAAAGAAGATGAAGAACCGTAGAACAGCTGGGCTGGTATCGATCCCGAAAACTGAACATCTTGTATTTTCAAGTAATTTACTTTTGGGTAATAATTAAGTGTAATGTAGGCCTACAGCTCTTTACACTTTTTTGTGTAAGTGTTTTACGGCGCTCGCAACTGCATAAGGTCATATGAACGCGCGGGACACATTAAACATTTTCAGTTGGTAGGAAATTTTGAATTTTGCCCGGGTGGCAGCCGAAGCCTACTCTTATCGGTTTTAGTCCACCAAGGGATCTTTAACGTGCACAACTTGCACACGGGCCCTCCGAGATCTTTCGCCCTTGTCCGAGAAGGCTAGGTGTAAATCTTTCCTACCAGAAGATCAGGGACGTGGCTGAAAGACAGCAGTAAGAAGAAGCCAAGGAGTAGCAGTTGAAAGGCTGTAGAAAAAATCAGGAGCCCAGAGGAGGGGGAGGGGCAAAGGAGATGAGGGAGTGGGGGCAGAAAGAGGAGACTAAAGCAGACGACATAACATTGCTAGAGAGCAGGAAAGGAGGTGAAAAGAGACAAATTTAGAGAAGAAAATGTTTCGGTCACTTCCCGGATTCGAACCCGGGACCTTTGAATGAGAGGCCAACAACACCTTAACCTCTAGGCCACGAGAGCCCCCCTCTTTAAACTTTGCAGTAAGTATTATTCTCTACCTTGAGTAAATAAGCACAGTTCTATATGTGGTGTAATTTATAATTGCTCTCAACGAGGAGTTATTTGCCATCGCTTTTTATTGTATCTTAAGTACCATTATTTTCTGCATTGTGTGATTCAGTATTTTTGTGTAAATCAGATTTTGTCAGTGAATGTAAATGCGCAAAAAACTACTTATCTAGATTTAACCCCCCAACAACAACAAAACAAAACAACAACAACAAAAAGTAACCCATTTCCGATTTTTAAAAAAAATAACAACAAAGCAAAACAACAAAATACTTGTTTGTTTTACGAATTTAATAAGCGTTTTACGGCACTTGCAACACAATTAGATCATATAAGTGTTGAAGATTAGACGAGTTACAAGAGAGTAACTAAACACAAAAAGGAGAGGAGAGGTAAGGACGATAGGCGGTTTTTAAAAATTTAGTCTTAGTAAGAGTTTTACGGCACTTGCTACACAATAAGGTCATATAAGTACCGACGATTAGAGGTGTTACAAGAGAATAACAAACATAAAAAAGAAGGAGGCGGGGTAGAGATGATATATTTTTTATAGGAAAGAAGGAGCAAACCACACCAGAGCACCCACCAACCACACAGTCACAAGTCACAACACACACACACACACACACACACCACACACACACACACACACACACACAAATCCAACAAAGATACGTGTCAAAAACCCCTGTAAATCAGCATCGAATACCCGAGACAAAGCAACTAGTGCTGCACTCGATACCCACATTAGGCTGGCAGCAGGAAGCAGGAGCCGGTCCCAGAAGCGAAGCGAGAGATCGGGGCTCCCCTATGGCGCCGTACTTCTGGGCGAGGGTCAAACTACGATATAAATCCCCGGCCAGATACACAGATAGGAAGCCTGATGAGTAGTGGGTAATGGGGAAACCACTCGATTTACAACAACAACAAAAACCCCCACACACACACAAAAAGAAGGGCGTAAGTGCGTGAGTGACAGAATTATCTTTTCCGGGTGCCCTTTAAATTATGATGGGTCACGATAAGTGCTGGCTTTACTACTGCTGATACCGCTGCTATAAATTGTTATTTGTTTTTGCTGTTGTTGTCGTCGTCGTCGTCATCATCATCACCTACCTTGATGTTGCTAATTTGACAACTGGCAACCACGAGGGATTCTAATTTTATGCATTAAATTCAAATCGGATCTGGCGTAATCCCGTCAATATTTCTCCAAGTCATCTGGATTCTACGTCCAAATTTACCGAATTAATGTATGGAAATGTAGAAAAGACGTTTAAAAAATAATCGAGTGAGGAAGGAAGAAACTAACAACAAAAAGCCTTTTTCTCCTTCAACGACAAGATTGGCGCCCTCGAGTTGCTCAAAACAAAACAAAAAGAATAATTAAGAAGTTCAAGACTCAGTGGGATGGGCAGAAGGCTATGGAATCAACCATTACTTGGAACCGTCAGCATCTACACACTTCGAGATGAGCTTCTTCAGGGGATGGGGCGTTTATTGGGATGCCCCTTGTGCAGTGATGTCGGTCCTTCACACAAGTAAAAAAAAAAAAAAAAAGACTAACTAACAAAAAAACCCAACGAAACAAAACAACAAGCAAAAGCCCAATCGCTTCTCAAACAGTAAGGGGAAAACGAACCACAACGCTCTCAGACGACAGAGGACAAGGAAGAGAAGCTGGCACAGAATTTTCGGGCACCGGTCATCTCACCGTGGACGTGGGAGAAGGGTGAGAAAACGCTCCACCAGCGACGTCTGTCCAAGCAAGGCGTAATCAGCACTGAGCCCCCGAGAGCTATTTTGAACACAAGCGAATGACGGAATGTTTGCCAACACATCTCGGTATTTATCGCCACGCCGAGCTGCCACTGTTTAGAAATAGAGTGGGCCATGCAATGTTCGTGAAGTGTTTTAAGGACACACACATTTAGCGCCTGTCCAGTTCTTCTTCGCCGTCGATGAGACTCCCCAATGTTCTCTTAACTTTGCAGTATAAATCCCAAATTGGACCAAGTATTGACCGGGATTCGGTATGGAATGTTAATTCTAGAAAAAAAAGATCAAAATGAACAAACAAACAAACAAACAAGAAAACCCAGCAAACAAATAAAGCAGACAAAATATCGCACCATTTCACTTCAGAAATAAGACCAATAAATGACAAACACATTATTATATTATCCACTATACGGCCGCCAGAGAAGCCAACACCTCTGACAGTGTAACAATATACAAGAACAACCCTGAACTGTATTTACATGTACTTGATATTCACTTTGGCACATCGTCTCCACATCCTTGTTTCCTTCTTCTGTGTAACTCGAACTACAAGACCAAGCGCCCCGCCTTTGGAATGACCTGTATTTACGTTTACTTAAAAAACAAATAAAAACAACAACAACAAAAACAAAACAACCCAAGCAGCAGAACAAAACAACCCGAAAAACTTTGACTTACTGGACAGCAGCCCAGCAACCCACAACCCGGTGACCTGAGACAATAGCAGCGACATGTTGCTTTGCCCGTTTGTCGTTTTTTGTTGTTGTTGTTGTTTTTCATTTTTGGTGGGTTTTTTCATGAAAAAAACAGATTCATTGGAAATAGATATTGTCAAACTAA
>NW_004797401.1:1035721-1037246 GCF_000002075.1 Aplysia californica
CCCCCCGCACACACATACCTTTGAACAGGCTCGATGCAATCTGCTAGCAGTCAGGGTCAGGGCGCTATCCTCGAACAGACAGGGCGCCTCAAGTCCCATTATACGTTAATTAATTGACCCCCAATACGATACGAACAGAGGCGGAAAACAACCAACAAAACTATGAGATTAAAGGCGAAACCCAATCCGACAGGATAATAATTGAATTTTAGGGGATGATGAAGAGACACAAAACAGACAAAAGAGTTTGTTTTAGTAAGAGTTTTACGGCATTTGCAACACAATGAGGTCACATAGGTGCCGAAGATTAGAGGTGTTACAAGAGAGTAACAAACACAAAAAGAAGGAGGGGAGATAGAGGTGATAGATTTTTTTAGAGGAAAGAAGGAGCAAACCACACCAGAGCACCCACCAACCACCCACAGACAAAAGAGTACGCCACACTGAAGCAAAAAGTTCTCAAGACTAGATACCGTCTGTTTTACTACGATGGTGTTATTCATCTAATTTCTCTCTCTGTATTCACGTTCCCGATACAGTTGCAGAAGTGGCGTATCGATTAGAACAAGACAGCGAGTTGAACGACTAGTGTCCCTATTTTGGTAAAGTTAATTCGGACAACAACAAAAACAAAAAAAAAACCCAACGAAATATGGTTTTCAAATACACCAAAAATATACTGTTTTGGGGAAACGAATAGCTTCCAAATGACAACAAAAGGAACATTTTTGCGCTATCGAAAATGAAGGATCTGATACGAACCGACTCGCTCGCTACTAGTCAGACTCAAAGTCAAAATAAATGATGTCACAAAGTTTTACTAAGAAAATAACATTTTGGAAAAAAGCAAAAAGGTTACATAAGATGAAACATATCCTCTTTAAACGTTACCGCTCGGAACCATCATAAAAAGATAATACAAGATAATGCAAAACGAAAGCATCACGATATCACAGTTTTAATACAGAATGTTATTAGGTAACCGTATGTGTCACATTATCGCAGGAAAGAAGACGTACGGCACATTGTTTACATACACACATAAGTTCCTTTTTGTGCCGAGTTAGAAAAAGTAATTTCTGCCTTTCCAGAACGTACACCAAGAGACCTTTACATCCAGAAAAGCTACCGACAAGACCACTCAGTGGTTATCTGGAAAATTTATTCGCCCTTGGCAAAAGGCTCGAAAGATAAGAATGCTAAAACTCAACAGTATCTTAGGTCTTCTTCAAGGGGTAGAGTCGCGCTCGCACATAGCCGGTTCCCAGAACTTGGTGGCAAACTGGAGGAACGCTGTTAATTAAGATTAAGCTCGTCACTAATCTCATCTCGTTACCACCGCGTCTCTCTCTCTCTCTCTCTCTCTCTCTCTCTCTCTCTCTCTCTCTCTCTCTCTCTCTCTCTCTCTCTCTCCCCTCCTCCACCCCCCAATCAAGATGCTGATATTACATTGGACTGTGTCTTATGTCAGACGACAAATTATTTATGTAAGCATTATGTATAAACAGCCACAGCAATCCAAGTC
>NW_004797401.1:1040619-1041775 GCF_000002075.1 Aplysia californica
TATCAAGTGTTCTTATTTGTCTTAGTTTCATGGGTAATCTGTTCCACATAAATGGACCAAGATATGAGAAAGATCTCTCTCCATATGATTTGTATGATTTTACAGGTGTCACAAGTAGGGTGTTATCGTTTGATGATCTTAGGTTTCTCCTTGGTTTATATATACTGATACGTTCTTGTAGATAACAAGGAGCAGTTTTATTTACACATTTGAAACACCTGACGCAGATTTTAAACATATTTCGTTCGTTTACAGGGAGCCAATGCAGTTCTTATAATAATGGAGTGACATGTTTTCGTTTGATTTGTTTTAGTAAGTGTTTTACGGCACTTGCAACTCAGTAAGGTCATATAAGTGCCGAAGATTAGAGGTGTTACAAGAGAGTAACAAACACAAAAAGGAGGGGAGATAAGGACGATAGATGTTTGAAAGGAAAGAAGAAGCAAACCACACCAGAGCACCCGCCAACCACCCACACCCACATCTTTGACCTAGAGATCGATCATTCAGATTTTGAAACTATAACGAGCCGTAATGGCAGGACTAAGTTTGATGATGGTTCAGCCGACAAAGAGCATTCTACGGAGGGCGTGAGCGAGAGGGTGGGGGGTGGGGGGTGGGCTTTATTGCTAACCCATAACTCTCCCCTTGACAATGGCAGCTCCTTGTCTTACACTGCTTTTTGTTTTCGTAAGAGTTTAACGGCACTTGCAAAACAATTAAGTTCATAATATAACCCCAATATCATCGCCGTCTCATTGTCTATTTTAATGTAACAGTTACAGCGTCTTGTAATTCAAGGTGTTGTCTTTTGAGTAACTTTTCAGTATTTATAGGGGTGTTAAGCCCATTTTATACACAATGTCCAGTAGGCTAAAGTAGCACGCTCTGGGCGAAATATAAACTTACACAAAGAACTTCTCTCCACACGCCAGGACCTAGAAAAACCCGCAAACATTACTTGTCTTCACACACAAGCACCATATACAGCAAACAGTACCAAAGCTATGAAACATGAAGCTGCAACTCCCAAGACAAAGAAAAAAAGGAATAGTGCATTTATGATGGCCACCGTATTCATAACTACCGCGTGTGTAAAATACACCTCTTTCAGAAAGCTGTTGTTCTTTACTTGCTTCATTAACGCACTCACCCC
>NW_004797401.1:1042221-1043447 GCF_000002075.1 Aplysia californica
AGAGAGAGAGAGAGAGAGAGAGAGAGAGAGAAACCACAGAAATACGAGGCAGGCAACCAGACAGACAGACAAAAGGACAGATAGACAGACATGCCGACAGACCGATGGAGAGACAGTCAAAATAAGAGAGAACGAGAAAGAAGGAGCAAGGGGGGTCTGTTGCAGTGGGTTATAAATCGTCTGGGGCTGACACGCAGTTAGGTGGTCCGGATAAGAAGGTGAAAGTGAAGACGATAACAGATCTGGATGCCTTAACATAAACCATATGGAGGGAACTTTTGCATGAGAGAAATTGGGTGGTAGGGGAGGGGTGGAGGAAAGCATGTGTGGAGTTACAGAGGATCAGCAAGAAAGCAACCATATATCATCACTGATCTAGGTTCATCAATTGAAGAAGAAAAACATGACAACAACAACAACCCCCCAAAAAAACAAAACAAAAAAAAATATCAACAACAACAAAAAACAACACAATCACACACATATAAAAAACCAACAACACACCAAAAAAAACCCGCAAGCGCAGATGGAAATAATAAGAACCAATCTAGAGGCACGATTGTGTGTATTTTGTACAAACGCTATATAGAGTAAGCTGAATAGCACATGTTGTTATAATGGAAAATTGGGTGAGTTTTAGTTTTAGTAGAGGTTTTACGGCACTCGCAATTGCATAAGGTCACATGAGCGCCAGAAGATTAGATGTGTTACAAGAGAGTTACAATCGTAAAAAAGGAAGAAGGGAAGATAAGGACGATAGAAGTTTGATAGGAAAGTAGAAGCAAACCACACCAGAGCACACAGCTTTTGGTAAATGATGTCAAGAAGCAGGCCAGAACGCTGTGACACCTAGTGAAACTCACACGAACGAGTCTGGGGGTTACATTGAGTCAAGAGATAGATCGACGTGAGACCGGCCAACCAGTGAAAAATAAAAACAAACAAACAACAACAACAAGAGAAACAAAAAACAAAACAGACAAACAGGAACAACAAAGGGAAGTAAAAGAATCAGGACGTACCATAGAGGAGGCGTCCAACATCCCAGGTGAATAGACAAAAACTACGAGAGGGAGACAACGCACCCTAACCGATACACAGACAAGGACACAAGCAATAAATCACAGAGAAAAGAGAGAGAGAGGGGGGGTAGATAGATAGATAGATCGATAGACAGACAGACAGACAGACAGACAGACAGACAGACAGACAGACAGACAGACAGA
>NW_004797401.1:1043780-1046310 GCF_000002075.1 Aplysia californica
AGAGAGAGAGAGAGAGAGAGAGAGAGAGAGAGAGAAAGGAGGAGACAGACAGACAAACAGTCATTTAGACAGACAGAGAATGGGAGATGGAGCAAACAAGACTGTTGAATAGTGATTTATCTTTAATTAATGAACCCACAAGTCATCGCAGGCTTACCTCATGTTTGTTTAATACCATGATCCTTCTTGAGCCAAAATCCAGCGAGGCATCAAGAACACAGAACAACTCGATATCCACTTTGAAAGTTCACAAACTCCTCAAGTGTCACTCTACACACAAATTCCAGAGCGTATTACTTTAACGTACGTGCTAGTTGACGCCTATCCTACAGAAATCACATCCCTTGCTGGGACAAAAGTCACTTTGGACTTAGAAAAAAAGGTGCACACTGTCCAAACTTCAGACTGTTCCAAAATTATTCTTTACCTTAATTTACTCAGAGTTTTACGGCAATTGTAACACCAATGCGCCACACCGAAGAGTAGAGGTAACCTAGAGAGTAACATCCAAATAGAAGGAGAAATAAGGACGAGAGATGTTTGACAGGGAAGAAGACGCAAACCACACTACAGCACCATTCAACCATCCACGAAAAAGAACAACAATTGTGAAAAAGAAACCCAAATCGACGTAGTGGTGGAGCAAAATTAACTAGGAAATCCAGTATTTTACCACTAACTTAACAGCACTGTGGGTAGTAAAATTGCGGTTCACGATAGTCATGTCCTCGTGAACAGATTAAGATAATACACACAGGCACAAGGAATATAAAAAGAGGCCACACCAGAATGCCCAAAAATAATTACAGCTATTTGGGTATTTCACTTTACATCACAGGAAAATACTACACTGGAAGACAGACAAAACTTGTCTTAAAGCACTTCTATTCGCATCGCAGACTGAACGAAAGTAAAGATCACACAGTTTCTTAACACAGGATTCATCTTTTCTAACGATTTTAATTGATAGAGATGATAATTAACACACTAGCAGCCAAGAACGCCAACTCAATCTTATTTAGCCCCCCCCCCCTCCCCCCCACATTAACGTACAGCAGCAAACAATACACAAGGCCGGTCAGAGCATCAGCCGCAGAGGAAACTTGCATTTTTTTAAAGCGCGTGAGTTGTCTCGCCAAACTCTTATTCTGATTAACAACATTCCCAATCAAACAACACCGACGAGCGTTAGCTTTATTTTCATTTTAACGTCAGGAATAAGCAATGCAGCAGTAAAGTCTGCCCGTGGATAATAGATAGCGAGTGTGTCTCGAAAGCAGGAGGTTTTACAGACTTGGCCCCTGAAGCAACACAAAACATTAACATCTTCTCGTAAATCCATGATAACGTTGTTAAAATGATGGATTTAAACTCATTTCACAACAAATACAGTGTGTAAACAAAGGGTGAGCAGTTGTTTGTTTTGCTTTTGTGTTTTTGAGCTCGTGTTTATTGTTCGGCCAAGAGGCGCCCGGATGAACGTCGAATTTCGCGAAGAACGGGAAGAAAGGAAAAGCCACTTCTCCAAACAGCTGAGGTTTAGAAACAAACCTGATTTAGCTAGCCCGCACGGCAGTCTTGTCTCTTGCATACCAGGCGAAATCACAAGTACAACAACGTTTCACAAAAAATAAACAGAATACAACGACTTAAATAGACTAACAATAACATCTTTCCAAATTAAACCATTTAAAAAAATCACAACCCGTATTACTAACGGCAATAACAATTCTTTGGGCGATCTGGTGTGTTATGGTATGGGATGAGGCTACTTTCAACACATTGCCACTGGAAGCTTCGATGCAGCACTTACACACTTCTTCCAAACAAACAAACAAAAAAACAAACAAACAAACAAACAAACAAAAATATATATATATATAAAACTCCGAGAAACTTGGAAAGACGTCCATTTATGGATTCTGACAACTGTCATCCAACACTGCAATCTAACACGAGGCTAACAAAGTTAAGGGCGAACTCCAAAGGCCAATAACCACATGCAACGAAACAACCTTACACCCCGTTAGAGTAAATTCAGCGAAGCTGCAAATAGTGAAAAAAATACGAATACATGTATACATAAAATCAACCAAACACAACCCGCCAACGCCAAATTCAAGCGAGGAGGGAGTTGCAGGTGAACGTAAACAATACACGTATTGTCCTCAGAGCAGACTGGGAATGCTCCAATGTATATTTTATAGACAATTATTGTGAAAAAAAAAGAACCGGAGGAATCAAAGTAAAATGTGTGTAAGGAAATAACTTCCACAGACTCGACGGGTGTTTCAAGTTCATTAACAGACAGGTTCATCTTCTCGCTATGGCTTCAAAACACAAGGAAGACCAAGAAAAAGATGGATTGAAGGAGTCAAAGAGGCCCTTCAAAAAGCACAATATTATGACGATCCAAAAAAACTCAACACACCTGGCCCACGTCTGACACTTATATCTCCCGTCGACACCACGCGGTATAACAGGACCAAAAAACATAAACACAAAGAAAGAGAGAGAGAGAGAGAGAGAG
>NW_004797401.1:1047291-1049481 GCF_000002075.1 Aplysia californica
TCTCTCTCTCTTTCCCTCTCACCCCACTCAATATTTAATTCGCAAATAAAAATTAAAACTTCATCACAATCAAGAGATAAACAACGCGATGTTGCGCCCCCCAAAAAAAACAAAAACAAACACGACATCATTGTATATGCTCATAGGCCCAAGGTTTCAACGACAGCATCACCACTTACCTCGGAACTTTCAACCAAGCACAGCTGTGCTCAAAATTCGTCCACGAAAGAAAACAAAAACAAACAAGCAAAACAATGTATTCAGGCTTTACGCACGCTCCTTTCATATCACATGGATCAGACCGGAGCCAGGCATGATATTACAAAAGCAGAACGCAAAACGTGCCATCTCTACCAGCACAAGCCCCAGCTACAGACGCACGACCTTCCCCACCAACTATTCTCCCCTGCCACTGTCGCGTCATACTTTCTTCTTAGAGACCCGATTCTCCTAGACTCTGGAATGTGCAAGAATGTTGCAGCATTGTACTCCATTCCCGAGCCGCCACCATGATAACGGACACATTCCGCCAGCAACAAATTAGGATAATAGCGACAACAAGAAGAAGCAGAAAGGGTTAGTTTAATAAGATTTTTACGGCGCTTGCAACTGCATAAGGTCATATGAGCGCGCAAAACACAAGATGGTTGCATTCAAAACAGTTCATAGCACGGCTTGATTTTGGTCAATGATCAGATAGAGAAGTGAAAATGTTAACGGTACAAATCGTGACGTAAAAATAACAACAATTTACAATAAATTAAAAATAACAATAATATTATTTAGATCTACATTTCATTGTAAAGGCCGATTGTCTTTATAAAACTGAGCAGACAGCACTAAAGCACTAACAAATCACTTGTATCAGATGGCAAACAAGTTGGTGTGCAGCAAACGCACACTCCGTAGATAGTTATAGTTGTAAACGGTTTACTCATATGTCCACACACAATTTAGATCATATTATAATAAGAGGTGCGCAGTTTCGGCTCTGCCTGTGAGAGCCTTCCCGGGCTGAGAGGGACACACCGTTCAAGCAGACAGACGGAGATCGAATAAGAAAACTCCCCACGCATGGAATCAAACTCAAGTCTTTTGCGTGCTACATAGCTTCATAGCTACATTTGTACTTGGAGCTGCAGAAATGAGAGGACCACACCTAACAACCCACCATTCGCAAATGGGAAAGAGAAAGATTATCACCCCCCCCCCCCCCCCCCCCCCCGAAATGAGGTAAAGCACAATGGGAGTAGTGAGGTAACAAACCGAGTCTAATCAGGACAAATGCCAGCAAAGCGAGACACGTTATCGGATTAAACAAAGCACGTGGCTACATGAGAGATGCTCGCGAGGAACAGCGGGAGTGCTAAGTTAATAAGTAATAATTCGAGGTTCAAATTACTCTTCATTGCGGATCTTCCCCCTCTTCAATTTCTGTTTGTCTGCCCCCCTCTCTCTCTTTCGTTCTCTCTCCGCCTCTTTCTTTCACTTTGCATCTCCCCCCCCTCTCTCTCTCTTTCTTTCTTTCTCTCTCTCTCTCTCCCTGTCGTGCGTATGTTGTGTATGTGTGTGCGCGTGCGGGCGCGTATGTGCGTGTTCGCACAGCAGAACCGGGGCCTGCACAAGAGTGAACGAGAAAAGCAAGCATCACTACCTACATATAAAACAACAACAACAAAATTGAAATCATGTATTCTGGTAAGATCAAAATCGTCTCCCAAAAAACATGGGACAACAGATCAAACAAGACACATCAGACACGGACGGTCTTGAACCCTCCTCATATGAGAGCTCTGTTTACTTTTATTTTTTTGGAAACATACCCAACTGCTGTCAATACTTTGCGTGCCTGGGAATTTTAACGAGGACTTCAACAAACGCCTCGTCGTCACTGAAGTAGACCTGTTCCCGTGTTCACACAAGGCTAATAAGCCACAGATAGCCAGGCGGAAATTCGAGGAATTCTTACAGTGCGAGAACATTTTTGCCTAGTGTTAGAAAGCCAAAACGGACTCATGCGACAACAGTTCGTATAATGAAAACATATATCATGTTACCCTGACATTAATAGTGAAAAAAAGAAATTCTTTAATAACTGCTGCTGCTGCTGCTAATAATAATAATAATGAGAAGAAGAAGAAGAAGAAGAAGAAGAAGAAGAAGAAGAAGAAGAAGAAGAAGAAGAAGAAC
>NW_004797401.1:1051319-1053878 GCF_000002075.1 Aplysia californica
GCACACACACACACACACACATCCATCCTGCTAATTGAAAGAGTGATTTCGTCAAAAATGTAAAAAACATAAAATCAACTACAGCTAAAACGCGCCAAAACTTATAAAAATACCTTCGTTTCATTCACAAAAAAGAAACGGCACTGTAATTACACACAAACAAAAGTCAAGTCATTCCGCGCGTTTTTTTACATCCACACATAGTCTTCCTAAAAGCATTCACCTCGGAGAGAAATAAAACTACACATCCTCTCAAAACCACCAGCGCACAGCGAGTAAGTAGATCCGTGAGTCCAGAGGGGGGGCTCAGTCGCGAGCGACCTACTCAATGGGAAGAACGTGGGCAACTGAAACAAACTGAAAAATAGTAACACAGAAGACGGCAGAGGAAGAAGGGCGAGCGGGTGGGAGGAAACGTAAATCTTTTATGAGAGAAGATATTCCTCACCGGCCCGATGGTGCCAGCCTGTTGAAGCTCGCGTAGAGGGCAAAGGGGGTGGGGAGGGGTGCCAGATAAGGATGGTGCGAGGTACCATAGGCGGGTTTACGTGAGACAGTACTTGCTGCTATTGGGGCGGTAGTTCACGCCGGATTGGCATGACAAAGGCCCCATTCTGCAAGGAGGTACTCATAAACAGTGCCCATCAATAGTAAGAAAAGGAGCAGGTCACACCTTAGCAGGCACCATCCATCTTCAACAGTACGCTGATTCATTTCGAATCCTAGAAAACACACATCACAGAACAAAGAGCAGTCAAAAACACAGGCACACGAGCAGAAACGTTACTAGGATTCACGTAGACATGCTCACTCAAAAACAAACTTCGTATTTGTTTTGCTGTCAGTACAAACATGTTTTTACCACATCCGAGAGCTTAACACCGTGACATCAAAGTCAAGCGAATCATTTCAGCTTCAGCAAAATGATCATCTAAACTTAGGGGGAGGGGGGGGGGATCGTAACAAGTTGGCCTTAAAGAAATACACAGTAAAAATGCTATGGGCGGTGAAACTGGGCAATTAGGAGTACATGTACTTTAGTAGTAACAGAAAGATCCTGGGCCTCAGAATACACAGGCTGGGTCTGCTCCTAATTACGAGAACCGACCCAAATCTCAGGGAGAGGGAGCTGAACAAGTCTTTGGCTGATTCTGGCTGCGTGTGCCGGCTTATCGAGTGAAGTTCCTGCACCTATTGTTCCGCCTCCTGTAAGAAAGGGCCGTACTCTTCTTTTACTTTTGCCTCTCGCGTGTAAACTTGTCAGAGTACTGCAGTACTATTTACGGAGAAGGTGGTTCATATAGGTGTTTTTTTACGCTCCCATCGACACAATTTAATTCATCTTGGAGGCAGGCTTCCCACCCTGCCTGTCGGGGCCAACCCGGACTGAGAGGGATGCAACATCCCAGCAAAAGGACCGGTATGCTCAATAATATTGTCTCTCCAATCGGGAATCGAACTCGGGTCTCCAGCGTGAGACAGCAAAGCACCTAGCAGCTACAGCACAAACGCTGGTCTACCTAACTACACATACGAAGTTCATATGGTTTTCGGAATATTAACGATTATAATCACTACTATTATAATGAACGTCACCACTTTAATTTTTCACGACATGCTGACAACTTACTAGCATTGGGCTTTTCTCTCACCTTATCCGGTTCCCATCCTCGACAAACACAACACACCACGGAGAGTGACGCGTGTGTGCAAACACAGGACAAGAGGAAACAAACACAACCATTATTTATATCAGTCACGCCTGCTAGATCTAGCAGTATTCATCAAGCGTGAGAGGTTAAAGCAAGGTGCACACTTGTCCGATTTTGTAGGATTCAGAACATTCTGGTCAGACTTCTCAGACACGAGACCAGCTCGGCTTCGCCGTGTCCCATCTCTTGATAACCAGCATATTTGTTGGATTAGAGTTGCACGTGATATGCATTTTGCCTTCGCTATTTAAGGTAACGAAGAAATATGTGAGCTTTATAACAAAAATGGACAATATGACGAAAGATAAACAGTTCGAGTGAAACCGAAGCATTTTTTTTTCGAACTGCACCAATGGTCGCGGATTTTAAAAAAGTGCACGTCTGACTTTCTGGCCTGGCTTGACCATGCAGACCGACCGACCGGACAAACGCACAGCCAACTGTAAGGAAGATTGTCGGTGTAATGGCCTATGTCGGTAATGACAGGCCACGTTGAGCACGTTCACTCATGACAGCGCCCGGTGGCTGCAGCCGAGCTAATTAGCTCATGGTCACTGGCAGAGCAAAATTCCTGCCCACCCCTGACCCACAACTCACCTTGCCCATCACGCTGAGATTACACAACCGTACACCCCGACGCCTGCCTTTGACTAACACAACGGCGTATTTCCTTTGACACAATGCTACTCCCTTCAAAGAGCAAAGAAATAAAACAATTGAATGTGCAAATATAACAACATTTCCATTTCACATTTCTCTCGCACAGCTAAGACACATATACAAGCACACACACACACGAGAGAGCGAGAGAGAGAGAAAGAGAGAGAGAGAGAGAGAGAGAGAGAGA
>NW_004797401.1:1054185-1055186 GCF_000002075.1 Aplysia californica
CCCTCCTCCCTCCCCCCCCCTCTCACCCTGGGCACAGGTGCCAGTAATCAGTAACTGGCCTCCCCCGTGTGTTGTGACTGAGCCAATCAAGCACAGTCTCAAAGTTCAAGACAGACTCCCGTCAGGAAAGGCCTGTGTTAACGACCGTTACCACCGGAAGTGAGGGCGCAGACGTAAGGCTGGGTGTTTGTGAGTGGGTGAGTGAGTGAGTGACGTTTTAGTAAGAGTTCTACTGTAGTTTTACGACACTTGCAACACAATAACGTCATACAAGGGCCGACGATATAGAGGTGTTACAAGAGAGTAACAAACACAAAAAAGGAGATGATAGACGTTTGATCGGAAAGGAGGAGCAAACCACACCAGAGCACCTGTCAACCACCCACTGAGAGAGTGAATGAGTGAGTGAGTGAGTGAGTGAGTGAGTGAGTGAGTGAGTGAGTGAGTGAGTGTGTGTGTGTGTGTGTGTGTGAAAAGGTTTCAAAGTGAACGAGTATAAACGTGAGTAAATGAGTGGAAATCCAAAAACAGGATTTTAACGTTGAATGCACACCCGGGCATCACCTTGCCAGATAAAATCTGAAAAGGAAATCTGTTAACTTTTTCTCATATTTTTTTTATTATTTTAAAACACCTCGCACACAAACATAAATCCCAAGGTTTTAGAAAAAACCCAAAAACAAACAAACAACAAAAACAAAACAATAGAAGAGAACAAAAAAAACACGAAAAAAAATAAAGACAAGTTAAGTTTGACCACCCAATTCCAGAAGAAAAGTAAACAACGATCTGTTTTGTTGTGAGTGCTAAATTCCCCGGCAAACCAGCTGACACGGCCTTGTCCAAAACAAAGGTCAGGGCGTCATGAGAAATCTTCTCATAATGGACATCATAGGCGATTCCCACACACTCACGATTGTGGTTCGACAATGAACACCGAACGCAGTCATGGTCAGTAATTCGTTCCCATCCTCATTTCATAGCTTAATCGTACCCCCCCT
>NW_004797401.1:1057642-1061851 GCF_000002075.1 Aplysia californica
TCCCCCCCCCCTCTCCCTCTCTCTCTCTCTCACACACACACACACTCCCTCTCTCTCTCCAAACAGGGAACCAGACTGAACAGGATGCTATTCTTAAGTTCTTAAGTACCCTTTAACGCAGAGTAATTTAAACCGGTCTCATGCTGTGTCCTGAAATGGACTGGACCACACGTGCTGGGTTGCTTTATTTTTCTTTTTATAACTTTGACTTTGTACGAATGTGCTCGTGTTATTTTGTATGTCTGCGAGCACACGTTTGATTGTGCGTGTCTGGGTGCCGGAGCGAGTGTGAGTGTGTGTTTATTCATGCGTAAGTGAGTACGTGCCTCTGAGTAGGTACTGCATGCGTGTCCGAAAGTTCGAGCTAGTGCAAGGGTAGATGTATGAATATGTAAGCGCGTGTGTCTGTATGTGTCTGTGTGTGTATGTGCGGGTGTCTGTATGTGTGTATGTGTCTGTGTGTATATGTGTGTGTGTCTGTGTGTGTGTCTGTGTGTGTGTCCGTGTATCTGTGTGTATGTGTGTGTGTGTGTCTGTGTGTATGCGTGTGCGTGTGTGCGTGTGTGTGTGTGTGTGCGTGTGTGTATATGTGTCTGTGTGTATATTGTGTGCATCTGTGTGTCTTTGTGTATATGTGCGTATGTGTGTCTGTGTAAGTGTGTGTGTGTGTATGTATGTGTGTGTCTGTGTGTGTCTGTGTGTGTATCTGTGTGTATGTGTGTGACTGTGTGCGTATGCGTGTGTGTGTGTCTGTGTGTGTCTGTGTGTGTATCTGTGTGACTGTGTGCGTATGCGTGTGTGTGTGTCTGTGTGTGTATCTGTGTGTATGTGTGTGGCTGTGTGCGTATGCGTGTGTGTGTGTCTGTGTGTGCGCAACATGAACTGGGACAGACAATCCGTCTCGAGTAAGAACACTCGTGTGTTGGCCAACTCTGTCACCCATCAATACTGCAGCGGCTGGCTTTACTTATCTGTCCACGCGGTTTTATGCAAAAAAAATTCTGAAATTATGCAACGTGAGCCCAAAATGTGAAATTATGCGATTCTGTTAATTTTAACAAAGAATAATAACGGAAAATAATCAGAAATTATGCAAAGAATGATTACATTTTGCTAAATTAAGCGGGATGCATAAAACCCCAGGGACAGACTTATCAATGAATCGACCATGGCAATGATCAGTGTGCTTTCGTTAATCGTTAAATGCCTCATGTCAATTAATTATTCTGAAACACTATCATACTATGTATGTAAATCTGATTTAGAGCAGAGTGTAAGCTCTTCAGTTTGGCCTGCATAATACATTTTCTGGACATTTGTACATCAAAACCACAACTGCGTACATCAACTGAACATCTACACACTAAATAGTAAACGCACGCATGTTAAGCCCTTTCATTTTGTTGTTAAGAAAGCCTGAAAAAAAATGTTTCATGAATGCGTGAAGAAGTTAATCTTATTTCACTCAATCTCTTGATAAGAAGACTCAAACACAATTACGCCCGACGAATTCCAGACACCTTTGACAGTGCCCATCATTGTTCGCTTTAGTATTCCGACACAGCATTACAAATATAATTTTCAATCGCTATATGGCAGTTCACATTTCACGGACCCGGTACATCGAGTCTTTTCTTGTCGAAAATAGGAAAACCCAGGGAAGCTCCACTGACTCACCATTGGCCAAGACGCAACCAATCATTATTATCAACGTTATTATTGGGTAACGCATATAAATTTATTATTTCTTAAAATATCGCTGGTCCTCCATACCCCTTGTCGTAAGACTATAAAGTTCATACAAGTCTGTTATTTGCAAACATATAGCAGCGATGAAATAAAAAAAGACAGCCCAAAAACACAGTATCAGTATCTTAAAAGCAAAACAGAATCAATTTTCATTGATGTGGTATTTACCTGGGAACATTTGAATTTGAATCAAACAGGAGCCCACTAACACAATTATAGTCAACAAAGTGATAGCCTCACATCCGTATTACTGAATATCACACACACACACACACACACACACACACACACACACACACACACACACACGCACGCACGCACACAAACAAGCACACACATGCGCGCACACACGCGCGCACACACACACACACACACACACACACACGCACGCACGCACACAAGCACATTTGCACCCGGCACGCCAAACTGGTGCTGCACAGTTGACACTGAGCACCTGCCAGACAAAAAGAAATAGATTTTAAAAGTACACGGAGTCCGAAAAAACTTCACATCATGCTCAGCAACACTGCCGTCTACAAAGATAGAGAGCGTTCTCTTCACATGCGAAGTACGCACATCTTTTACACACGCAAAAAACCCCCGTAAAGTTAGCAGGGCAAAGATTTTCCCAAGACTCAAGACCCACGACTTTTCAAACACAATAGGGAAAGAAGAACTCTCACATATAATATAACGCCACACAGAACTGTCAGCAGCCAACCAGCCTGTCACCTTGTCACAATACGAGAGAGCCGCGGGGAAGCAACAAGGCACCGGGAACGATACAGGTTGTCGCAGCCACTGGGGGATGGATGCACGGGTCGTTGGAGAGATGTAGCAGACCACATTATGTTGGTGGCATTTCAGCTATCCTGCCATTTATCTTTCGCTTACATATAATTTTCTGGACATTCATTTCAACATAAAAACCGCTATTTCTGCGTCTAGCAACTCATCTTTTTAATTTAATTTCAATGAGCGTTTTCGGGTCTTGCGAAACAAAAAGGTCATATAGAAAACCGAAGATTAGAGATGATACTAGAAAGTAACATACAAAACAGAAAAAAATGGAAGAAAAGTAAGAAATGTAGATGTTTGATAGGAAGTAAGGGAGCGAACCACACCAGAACACATGCCAACCACCCACCAACTCATCGTCATTCTTTTTTTTCTTCTCCAGGCTACAGAGGAACACATCCACACAGAGACAGCTGTTTGCTTGTTTTGAGTAAAGAATACAGAAATGCACAAGACAATAATGGGAAAAAGCAAGAATGGTCAACAGAAACACAGTGGGGAAAGGGAGTAAGTTGAACCTACCTACGACTGCGATTCATCCTGGAGGGGAAAGAAAAACAGACGGTAGAAATAAAAGAGAGTGCAGGAAAAGAAGTAGGGCCTGCTGAAAGCGCACACCAACTACAAGCCACAACCATTTAATGTTGTCCACCGTTGTTGTGGGGGAGCTAAAAAGCACAGCAGCACAAAGAGTTAAAATCATTCTGTGTTGGGGCTATAATATGGGCTATTCAGCCGAAGTAAAATCGAGTCAACTTTTTCCCCCTTAAAGTTGAAAAGTAACGATGTAAGGCATAATATTATGTTTTATTTTCTGAGTTTTGGCTTCATGTTTGAATTCTCCTTCGAAATACAGCAAAACGACAATCTCCTGCTTGCCATACTTTGATTTTTTCTTCTTCATCGAGTCCCCGTATCGCCTAATTTGACGTCTTTTGTCTGTCTGTGATTTTTCATTCGCCCGACGAGCTTGGCTAACGACCCTGTGCATAGCGGCGTGAACTTCATCACACCCGACGTTCACGTTTGTTTTTACATTTCCTCATCATTAATTCTGTCTCGTCTAAGAGCGTGTGTATGTGTGTTTGTGTGGGTGGGTATGCGTGTGCGTGTGCGTGTGTGTGTATGCGTGCGTATGCGGTAAGTGTATGTGCATGTACATGTGTGTGTGTGTTGGTGTATGTGTGTGTGTATGTGTGTGCATGTGTTCGTTAAAATACAAGTATTGCACTCAACTTTTGCTTTCCCACAAAGTGTCAGTTAGTTCGCAAATAAACAGTTTCGATGTTCGGCATTTGAAAACATTTAACTGAGCATTCGCAAAATCCATACTCATGCCATGAAAAAACAAACAAAAAAACATCTCTTTTCTTTTGCTGATGTCCTTTTGGCAAAGGCGCCAGTCCTCCTCCATACATGAATGTGTCGTTTTTGAAAACAGAGTTCTGGGAGCTTTGAAAAGAGTCCACTTTGCCATTTCACGGTGCAACACCCCGGCCCCTCAACTACTGGGTACCATCGGCTACACAGGAAGAAGAACAATAAAATAATATGAGTTAAAGCACACTACACTGCACCACCCACTACCCAAACACTTCATGCACGGCGCTTTCAAATTACTAGGACACCCTCAAACCACACACAACCACCTCGCTCTCTCTC
>NW_004797401.1:1062898-1064014 GCF_000002075.1 Aplysia californica
ACACACACACACACACACACACACACACGTATACGGATCCCGACCCTCAGTGTTAAGCAGGAGGTAATTTCAATATTTTGACACACCGCCTCGCACACTATAATCTTTCGCAACCAGACAGTACCCGGCTGTGTAGATCCAACATTAACTCCCCTATACCTACATTGTCGATCCTACATGGTAATATTTAGACAAAAAGTCACTCTTGTCTCTACAATATTGCTCATCGGCGGGAAAAAAAGTATCGAAGGTTAGAGATGTTACTAGAGGGTAACATACAAAGAAAAGTGGTAGGAGAGATTAGGAAGATAAATATTTTATACAAAAGAAGGAGCACACACACGCACGCATACCATACCAGAGCACACGCCAACCACCCAACTTTTCAGAACAAGTACATTTACTCAAGGACTAGTACAGTAAGATAAAAAAGGGACGTGTTGTCTAATTTACAGCAGAGGAAAGGCCGTAGGGTGTTGGGCGCTTACGAGAAATACAATCACTCGACCAATAATATACAGACTTCAACATAAGTTAAGGACCACTTGCAAACACTCTGAGTGGTCTTCTTGGGTAGACCTGCACGTGGGCATTCTTGAACTGATCCAGTGGCTTGATGGCGCTGCCTCAAGCGGACAATGACAGAGTGTGACACTGCAAACCTTCTAGCAACTTTTCGGGCTCCAACTCCATCCTGCAGCCATGCCATAGCTCTGGCACGATTAAAGACTCTCACCTTTAGTCTTGATGGCATGTTGATGCGATACTGGATTTTGCGCAAACGGCGGCTTATATTATTGCCACCAAAGTGAGCACAGTTCGAGACCATACGTCTGTTTATGACGTGCGTCAGAAATTTTAAGTGAGGAATGTCCGTGAGGTCGCACACAAGTCGATAAAAAACAGCAAATTTGGCTAAAATTCCCCAAAAATGTCCGTGCTGCACGAGGTGGTTTTGGCCCTTTAGGAAGCTTTGCAGTGTTCATTGTTAACCCATTAACACTTTCAGAGCAAACTATTTTGAAACATTCCTTGCTGTCTTTTTTCGGATTTTTGAAAAATCAGGGCTGTCTGTCAAGGTGGTCTTTAACTTATATAGGAGTCTGTATACTATAT
>NW_004797401.1:1064231-1065677 GCF_000002075.1 Aplysia californica
ATAAATAAATAAAATATGGTCGTTACCATGTTGGCTCGCTGTAAAATAAACCTTTACAAGAGCGGCACCCACAACGTGAACAAGAAAAGACACATTCCAAAATATGGCGCTTGCGTTTCGTGTCTTTGGGTGCGCGGTGGGTGTGTCGAAAGCTGTTCCACGGTTACAAACTGGGGAAATCAGCGTTCGCTATGCGACATCGTGCTGGAAACTTCTCGATGACTCAGAACTGGTGGTAATAATGTACTTAAGAACTGCCATATCATGAATTTAAGATCGGCATGGATGCCACAAGTCAACAGGTGGCGTTAAAAAAGAAAGGGAAAGCAGTGCCATGTATATACACGAAGCCGAGGGAGGAACTGGAGCAGAAAATTCCCCTTGCTTACGCCCCGCTAGAATCATTACATGACAATTCGATGTCCACAGACTTTACGACTTTGTATTTAATAAGAGGTTTACAGCACTTGCAACACTATTGGATCATGTAAGTGTCGAAGATTAGAAGTGTTACAAGAAAGGAACGAACACACAAGAAGGAGGAGAGATAACGATGACATATGTTTGGTACGAAAGACGGAGCTTACCACACCAGCCAACAAACAACATCTTACAACTAAAGTCATAAACATTTAACACATCTGCATAACAAAACCTTTAAAAAAAAACACCAAAAAAAATCTTAGTTTGAATAAAGAGATGCACATCGACATAATAATAACGGTTGCTAGGCATTGAGGAAAATGAAGACAAAGAACCAGGACCAAATAGCGTCGTCCTCCAGCCACCCAAATCCAGGGAGATGTACCTCTGTACCACCTGAGTAAAGACACTAAAAGCATAAAAAGAGGCAATGCAAACAGAACGTAACTGCTTTGATCAACATGCTTCTGCAATAACAAAGAGTCAAACATAGACGCAAGCACAAGGGGAACAGAGGTCTAAAAGTTCAAGGGGAAAGAAGTAAATATTTTTTCGTCCATCAAAAAAAAAAATATTAAAAAAAAAAAAAAAGAAAAGAAAGAAAGAAAGAAAAGAAAAAAAAGTAACACAAAAAGTTCAGCACATTTCTGCTGGACATACCATGATATACTGGTACAACAGGAACATGTTTTTCGCCAGCGTTCAAGGATGCCAAAATGGGAAAAAATATCGTCTCGACAGATGGAAGCAATAACCAGACCACATAAACCTTCAACTTCCCCAACGTTCACGGGATGCGGGCAAGGGATAAACGTATTCGAAAACTAAGTTTAAACCTCTTTGGTTTAAACCAAACAATCTGGGAACAGTGCTGCTTCCATATATGTGCACACGAGCACACACACTCACACAAACATACACATACATACATACATACATACATACATACATACATACATACATACATACATACATACATACATACATACATACATACATACATACATACATACATACATACAG
>NW_004797401.1:1066797-1068050 GCF_000002075.1 Aplysia californica
CAGACAGACAGACAGACAGACAGACAGACAGACAGACAGACAGACAGACAGACAGACAGACAGAATGAGTGAGTGACCTGTGTGCGTGTGTGAGAGTGAATTTGAGAGGTGTACATAAAGATGAGTAGGCGAGTGAATGTGTTATTTTATTTGGCCTTTGCACCGTACACATATTGTCCCATTTAGCCTACTTCACAGCCACAAAATGAAAACAGAATTGCTCCAGAACCACGGTATGTCGGATGAGGAAGGTCTTGACATTGGAACATTTACAAGGACTTTTGTTCCCATCATAATTTTCTCTGGCGTTGACTCCCTCTGAATCAACAAACAACTGAATAGTACGCAACAGCAAGTGTTAACAACACTTCGCAAACACACGCGTCTATAGGGTAACTCACTTGTGTGTTTCAACAGGAGTAAAAATAAAGTCTTACCAATTTATTACGGCTGACACAGCAACTAAGGACCAACCAACTACTACGATGAAAGGCTAGCGAACAATCGGATCACACAGCATCAAACGCCCCGGAAAACTCGGGAGTAGAATTTTATGTGCGTAACCCCACCAACAAAACAATCAAACAATTCCCATTCCTTCCAAAAGAACTTAACACCGAGGCCAGGGCGAACCTCACAATCACGGCAGTCATTTCTTTGATTTCCAATCCCCGTAAACGTCAACACGTCAACAAAAGAGAGAATGGAGGAGAAAAACTCCGATAAACTACTTCCAAAAACTGCTCATCACGACCACACACACTGGCACAACTGCTGGATCTACCAAAGGAATCCAGCTACAAATACGAGTCATATATATACTTATAGCGAGTACTCTTTTCTTTTTTTTTCTTATCTTGACTCGCACACTGTTCGCAGCTGCACGGAAGGTCCAATGTAGTAACTCTCCCTATCCCCTATGTAGTAGGCACATCAAAGGGTCCGAAGGTGAGAGGTGAGAGCACGAAATGATCGGTATGAGAGAGCCCAATCTCGCACATCATACAGTGCGCGTGCGAGTAGATTCCACCACCACTACCACCATCACCACCTAGCTGCTGGCAGTACTATGTCAGCAGAGCAATTTAACCAGGCACGAACAACACCAACCATGAGAGGTAGAAGAGCGAGCGGGTCCGAAAAGAGCCGGTGGGTGGATGGCTCTCTCCTAACGGTTCGATACACCTTCCCCATCTCTGCCAAATCAATAACGCTGTATGGGAGGGAGACATTTTGGAAGAAGGCCGGGAGGG
>NW_004797401.1:1071173-1073604 GCF_000002075.1 Aplysia californica
GGGGTGACTCAGCTGCAGCGCTGCTTTCAACTGTTTGCAAAGCGCAAACGAGCTCCATCTTTCGTGAACACAACGACATTCCGAATTTAGCCGTATTCGTTCCTTTCGAGACAGACATTTCTGCTTACTTCCTCTTCTAAAGAGACTTTATTAGTTGAAAGAATTTTGGCTTCGACGTTAAGATTTATATAAATAAATTCTTTTGGTTTCTGATGCTGTCAGTTTCCGTTGTGCCGCATAATTTTTTTTATTTCCCTTTTTTTTTTGGGGGGGGGGATACTATGTTAATGATACATATTTATGTTTATGATACATGTTTATGATAACGTGTGTGTTAACACGTACATTTTATAAATACCTATCACAAAAAAGCGGAAGAATTGGGGAGCGTCACTTGAGCATTTATCAACCACCTAAAGGAATCAAACGGTAAAGGAAAGAAGGAACAAGTTGATAAAAAACTTCAAATGAAAATAAACTTAAGTAAAGTGGGAGAGGGTGGGTGTAACGAGAGAAAAGGACAATAACCCTCAGCGGGTAAAAATCAAATAGGAAGCATGTTTTAAATATCACACAACTCGCTTGTCAATGCAATTTAAATCGTTTTGGAGTCGGATTGCTCTGACCCTGCCTGCCAAGGACAACCCGGAAACTGGGTGGGATACTACTATACCCAAACAAAATGGGGAAACACCACATGCGAATCTTTTTTTTTTGTCTTATAAATAGTAAAAGTTTCACGATACTTGCAACATAATCAGGTCATATAAATACCGAAGATTAGAGGTGCTACAAGAGAGTAACAAACACCAAAAAAAAGGAGGAGAGAAAAGGACGATATATGTTTTTAGTTTTAGTAGAGGTTTTACGGCGTTAGCAACTGCATAAGGTCATATGAGCGCCAAGACGTGGATGTCAAAAGAGAAGTCCTTACAGGGAATCAGTCTTACTCTGCTCACATCTTAAGTTTCACCAGCACAAAGTCTGCTTCGACTATCAAGGCACCTCGGAAATAGCAGGTCACAAGAGTGTAACAAACATACAAAAGCAGTAGAGGAAAATTACGATAGTAAGGATTAGGAAAGAAAAAAACAGCAGTTCCCTGTTGCAGTTCAGGCACAGTTAGGAGCATGACAATGATAAATCAGCCCATTTACAATTACAGTTCTACTTGGAATAGGAACATGGTTAATGTCCCCCCTTTGGGAATGGCCTAAAGACACTACTGTCAGTGGCACCGCCCCGGGGGGGGGGGGTGATAGATGTTTGATAGGAAAGAAGGAGCAAACTACACCAGAGCACCCACCAACCGTCCACGGCAGGCGAATCGAACGAAAAAATAGCGTAACAGTACACCACACACACCGGAAATCCGAGGCAGGGATACTTTTTTTCAAACACAAAAAAGAGAGAAATAATAAAGAGAGCAAAACAGGAAATCGATGCAGTTAAGAAATAATCTCAGGCCAAGAGGAATCAAACAGAAGAGGATGGCCGGTCCCAGTAAAAGAATTTATGTCACGACTCTAATCAATAGCAGGCGCTGATAGTCTCGAGGGCCGCAGGAGCAGCGAAGGGACCCATCGAGGAAAGGGACAGCTGAATTTATCCGCACATATTGGCGAATACCGGCCAAAGATCATTATCGATATTGGCAAAGAACAGCACCGTTGGAAAAGCGTCATGGAACTTTAATCAAAGCCCCCCTCCATTCTTCCACCTCAAAGACGACAAACGAAGATGTCCCCACATTGATGCTAGAGAAATAGAGACGTGTAAGGACAAAATCAGGGCGGCGAAGAGGCTGGGCCAGTGTCATCAAAGACAGACTGTTTACTCCAGGGCAGTCGTGGTGAGCGCACTGGGATAGGACGTAATTCGGAGCACAGGAAGGGAGGGAGGGAGGGAGGGTTTCGGGTGCTTTCTCATTGTCCGTGCAACAAATTCTTTTCCTGTTTTCCAACTGTGGGTGGTACGCGGGTGTTCTGGTGTGGTTAGCTCCTTCTTTCCTATCAAACATTTATCTTCCTTATGTCTCCTCCTTTTTTTGTGTGTGTACTATCTTGTAACACATCTATTCTTCGGCGCTTATTGAGTTGCAAGTGCCGTAAAACTTTTACAAAACTTACTAAATACGTCATTTGTAGTTTGAATCTGAACGTGGCCCGAGACTTAAAGAACTACCAGCTCGTAACACATCCATCTTCCCTACCCCCTCCCCCCCTCTCTCTCTCTCTCTCTCACACACACACACACACAAAAGCATTTCTCGTTCTCTCTCTCTAAAATAATGGCAAAGATATGCATTATTTCAGTAGAAAAAGGGAACTAAAACATAAATACATAACTACAACCACAGAAAGTACATAAAATAGCTAAACACTCCAACAAATTGCACACGCATACAGGATGAGAGGGGGGGTGGGATATA
>NW_004797401.1:1075562-1077125 GCF_000002075.1 Aplysia californica
TAAGGATAAGCAGGTGTGCAAGCAAGCAGGGTGACAGACAATACAAAGTATTGCATACGGTAATATATAAATAAGACTAGCACAGGGAGCAGTTTAAACACCGAATAATAATATATTCGAGCTTTCTTGCCCTCCGTGGATCCTTCAACCTTCAAAAGTGTGTCAGCGAGCAAGTAAGAAACCGAGTCAGTAAATGGGTAAGCACAAGTAAAACAACAGAAGTTAACAGATTGAGTGGGGGTCATTTAAAATAAACACATGGAAAGCAGACTGGCTCTTCTTTATTATCTTTTTTAAATGTTTATCTGCCTTGTCAAGGAGACTGAACATTAGAAAGATAGAATTTGCGTGTGAATTATAAGGCGAATGTCATAACCATAACATTTCGCCGACTCCCATCTTGGAAACTTTTTTTTAAACGCTCACTTTAAATATCAACATCGCGACAGGGAAAAAAGGAGCAGCTAAAAAATTTAAGAGACAAGACGAGATCATGTAAAAAAGAAAAACTATTTCATGGGAAATAATAACGCCTTTACTTTAAGCAAAATGGCACACCTTCAAGTAAAGTGCCACCTCATAACCAGTACTTTATGTAAGCGAAGAACAACAAACAAGAACTATCAACGAAAAACTATGTTTGGACTGAATTACAGCCATGTAATGTGTTCTTAAATGGACATAAAAGATGTAGGGCCATTATTAGAAATAAATTGTCCTGTGGGCGGAAATATTTCCAATGCTTGGATTTTATTATTTTGACGAGCACCTGATTTCACCACGATGACAAAAAATACTGTCGCAATTGTTTAAGATGGCCACCCATTGTCAAAGAAAAAAGTGGCTGTCTTACACAAAGTCATTTTAATGGGGAAAAAAATAAGGAAAGAATTGAAAAGTGGCGGTTTCAGGTTAAACTGTGCATATGTTTTATACATGCCACGCACACACATACATATATATTGCTAGATGAATAGATAAATGGAGGGATAAACAGACAGACAGGGTAGGTACATAGGTAGTGTAGGTAGGCAAGCATGCATGCACGCACATACAAACAGAGGTGGACGAACAGACAGACATACATACATATATATACACACAACTCTGGAGAGAGAGAGAGAGAGAGAGAGTTCTACAAATAATTATGTGTGCAGTGGTATAAACATATGAGTAATCAACTTCCACCTTTCATCAGCAGTGATACAATGCTATAGACAGACAGTCACTTACTTTTCATCTCCTATGTCGATTCCTTCCAATTCATTTGTGACTTCCTCAATCTCTCTTTTCAGCTCCTACAATCAGAAAAACAAAATTATTACAGTACAGGAATGTTGTAAAAACAATAAAAAGCTATCTTTAGGGGGTGGACGGGACTGGCACCTAGTGGTCAAAATCCATCTTTATGGATGAATTTAGTTTACTCTCGATGAGGAAACCAAGCCTGAAGAGAGGATGATTAATTGATATTCACTGTGATAGGCCTTTCATACACAATTCAGCCTTAAAAACAGCGGAACGAATAGAAAAGCAAACTTTTTCAGAAGCTGCAAAAGCCCC
>NW_004797401.1:1077718-1084026 GCF_000002075.1 Aplysia californica
GATTTAAATCACTGAATTTTATTTTTAAAATCAAGTTGATTTAAAAAAATTTTAATCACCTGATTTAAATCAACCCAACCCTGATTTCAATTATGAAAAAAAAGTCAATTGAATATTGTATTATTTTACAGTAACAGGCGGGAAAGCAGACTTTTAAGCATGATTATATTAGTCTACTAAACCTTATATCTGTTTAATAAAACCAAGGAAAGGAATTCTGAATGTTCAAATATGTAAAACTGAATACATTTTTAAAAAAGTGATTTAAATCACTGATTTTTATTTTAAAAATCAAGTTGATTAAAATATTTTTAAAAATCAACTGATTTAAATCAACCCAACTCTGCACTTAACAGAATGGGGCTACATTCAAAGTCAGCCTTCTGATGTCACTAAAAAGACAATTTCCCAATACTAAACATTAATTACACCAAATAAACTGAGAAGTTTGAAACGCCGGTCTCTTCACAAATAGTATGTGCTGAAAAGTAACAAATTTCCTAAGAGCCTGTCGATCATCTTAAGTAAGAAAGGAAATATTCATTAAATGGTATAGCTTTGATGCCTCTATGATGTACCAAGGGAAACCAACAGTTATGAATTTCACCCTGTAATTGAAATGTTCCAAAAATTATAACTAACTACACGTATCATACTTCTCAGAATCTCTGCTTCTCTGTGCATATGTTTCAGCTTATATTCTACTATTCAATAGTTTGTGTGAGTGTATGTTTGAGTATATGTGTATATGCCAAAGTGTGGGTGCGGGCATCAGAGTTTGTACCTTCTTTCAAAGAACATTTGGGTGGGGGGATGGGGCAAAGAACTTTGATAACTTCACTGCTGATATCAATCAAACCTTTGAAATAAATTATATAACTAAACGGTCAGCTCTGCTAACATAAATCATAAATCTCAGTCTACCTTCTGCTTAGGGACCATTTACAACATACAACAAAAGACACTCACCTGAATTTCTAAGAGGAGCAGATGTTTCTTCTCTTGTATACTCTTCAACAGTTTTTGTTCATCATCAGTAAGATCTAGTTTGCAAGAAAAAAAAATCAATAAGTTCTTAATTATTATTACAGGCGTACATCGATGTATGGGTACACCCACAGGTAAATGCTGTAATGGCAAAGGTACTGAAACAAAAGAACCTCCCAATTGAAGAAAGTTTCATGCCCTCCAAAAAGTGGAGGAATAAATATCATTAATATGTAAGGCATTATATAGACAAGGAAAGGGTACTTTTCCATAATAATATGTCTTCTTTATACATCAAATGAGAAATAATTCCTCCAAAAGTCAAATTTCCCAGACCCCCCCACCCCCACCTCAATTATAAAGCTTATTTTAAATGATATTGGGGGAAGGCAAGCTCCCTGAACCCTATAAAAACATTGATTCTTCAGCCAACAGAAGCTGGGTCCAATACTGCAAAAATAAAGAATAAAATCTATAAAAATAAAATTAATAATTTTAGACTTGCATTGGTAATTCAACATGCCATAATTCTACTGATTTAAGACAACAACTTGGAAAGGGTTGTGAGAAAGGCAGAGCATGGTGAACGGAAGAAGGAACAGCATGCATCAATGACTATAATGTCAGATTTGACAAAAGCAGTAGTCTCTGGTGCTTGGGAGCAAGGAAAATGCGAGATCTTAGCCAATGCACCAAGGGGAAAAGCAAAGGTAATTTATAATTACGTTCAGGCCCACAGTCGGGAAAACAGTCTCCCCTTACTCTGATATAGTCTGGCGTGACCCCTGAGTGGGTTTATTATGACTTATAGTGAGCCAAGTAGCAAAGAGTAGTTAACCTTGACGACCAATCATAATCATACATGGACATGTGATCACATTCACGAGAAAGGCTGATCTGTGATGCAGTTTAGTCTGCTGTGTCTACCCACATTTTTGTTCCATAAATGTTTTCTTAATACAGCAGGATGTTAATAGAACCAGGATCGTAAGCGGTGGGATCTTAGGCGGAAACTACTGTACTGAGTGTCACAATGAGTCAATGAGCTCTCTGTAACTAACCATGACTATGACAAGTAAGAGAAACAACCTCTGAATCCATCCCAAAACAGTAAACTTATATCATCCCTAGCTCCTATCCTCCTTGCATGATGAAAACAATATAATGCATTATCTCCAATCAAAGAACAGAGGACCTCTCGGGATGATCATCATAGAGGAGGAGGAGCAGAAATTAATAACAAGCACGGTCATTTCCAATTTCATCATTTTTGGTTGTGTTTTTACTAATTTATGTTGTTTTTTTGGAAGGATTTTCATAACGAGCAACTCCTCCAACAAACACAAATAAAGAAGAGACTAAACCCTATCCCTGACCAAACCCTTACCCCAAACCCTAACTCTCTTTTCTACTCTTGTTTCATCGGTGGGAGTATTCTCATCACGGGTGAAAATACTCCACATATTTTTCTCACCCGCGTTTTTCTTTTCCACCCTTGTAATTTCGTTTAGGTTTTAAGAATCTATCACAGAAATGCTGGGATTCAACACTAATCACCTGTTATAGCTCTACATTCTAGATCTAACTAACAAAAAAAAATCCTTGAAAAACATTTTTTTTCACCCCCAAGCAGTATCCCAAATCTTTTCCAAGTCCTTTCAACACACCCCTAACCGAGACCCAAGGCCTTGTGCACAGTTTAGGCCAGCACAAGTTTAAAAGACATTCAACAGAAATCACATAGAGACATCTTCATCTCAAATTTCCTCCTCATTAATTTCAGCAAAATCATTCTCTAACTCCCTCATTTTGCGGTAATTTTAGTTGAAAATGAAAGAATAACAACATACTACAGTGTGGTAGTCGCCATAGTGGTCGAAGCTCACAAAACCTGGCCATTTTGCAATTCCAAACACTTGGCCAGGTTTTGCAGTCATCGACAACTAACTACGGTAGGCTCTATTGAGCGGACAAATTCCTCTGCCTCATGGTCTGCTGACAGCAGCCGAATTCGTCCGCCTCACGGTCAAGTGTATCATGTAATCATTACACTCTCTTATTTCACAAATTTCTATCATTCTTTTACATGATGTATTTAGGTTAGGCCTACCTGTTCTCAAAACCCAGGTGAGAATAAAATTCATTGTATTCTCAGACCGGGTGAGAATAAAATGGATACTATTCTCACCACGGGTGAGAATATTTTATAATGACGGCCCCGTTTCATAGTGGTCGCTCCACAGAATTCCTCCCAGGTTTTTTTTTCTCATCTGTCCATGGCAATTAGCCTATATAACTTGAAAAATTACTAAATGAAATATGAGGACGCATCCTTTGAAAAATATTCAAAACCTCGAAAAAATGTTGGCAAATAATCTAAAGTAACAGTAGATTCGGGTAACTTTGCCACCTGCCCCCCCCCCCCCCACCCCATCGATTTAAAATGGGAATTATAATCTGATATACTCACCAAGCAAGAGTATAAGTGTTAAGTTACTTGGAACCAGAAACAATTCTATGTCAATTGATGAACCTATAAGAAAAATGAATTGTAATGACGAAGAAAAATCGCGGTGTTTTAAGCATGATGCATCTTCCTGCAAAGCTTCCCTTTCCTCCTCTCTTGCCCTATCTCTGCTGCTCCTGCACTATTTTTTTATCTTGCTGTGTCTATTGCTTAATGTTAAAAGTACTATTGCTGTACATAAATTTTTTTTACTCAGGTTGAGTTAAAACTGCTTTACTGATAAGATTATATTTGTTGCATTTTTTGGTCGTTTCTATGCATTGTATGCCCTTTTACTGTTAAAATATAGGGAAGGGGTCGTGGTGGAGGGATTTTTTTTTGTTTACATGAAGGATTTTAGTTTTTGCTGGGTAACTAAATGTAAAATAGGTTACTGCCAAAGTCGAGCAGTCTTGTTTTAATGCAATACCTTTTGAAGGCCTTTTCAAATGAAGTATAGTCACGATTGAATATGAATATTCAGACATTTAAAAATCTCTAGATCTAGAGTAGCTGGCCCAACCCGCGACCACTTGTCGTATTTTGCTTCTCAGCAGTCTCTGTCTGCAAAATAGGTCAGGCAATCCATGTTCAGGGCTGCTTCAGTGTGTCAACTTCAGGTTTATACAGTGATATCGTCGCTCTGCCCTTGGCGCGACCGCACGCCGCCAGCGCGACCGCACGGAACAGGGCGCGACCATGAGCGCACAGACATTATAACAGATGCAAGAAAGTTTTTAGTGCACTATTTAAAGGTTAGTATAATCATTTCTTGGGGGGGGGGGGGGGGGGCGCGGAGGGATTTTTTTTTTTACATGAAGGATTTTAGCTTTTGCATGGTGATTAAATGCAGAGGAAGTGGTTATTCTATGTCTCGCTATTCTCACCCCCTCCTTTGTTTTACCGGAAATTACCTAAGAGGGATCAGGGCTGAGGTAACCGGGGCTGATGCCCCACAGGATCGTGTTGGCGTCCGAATAGACGTAGATCTAAATCTAGTCAGTCAGGGTTGTCAGTTTGGAGCCAAATCCCAGAAATTCATCTCTTAAGGGTCGCGTCTGGCCCAGAGAATTTAATTTGGCTCTCTGGCTCTTTTTTTTTTTTTGCTCAAACTCCAAATGTTCAAGGAGAAGGGGACAAAAGAGGCAAGAAAAATAAAGAAAAAGAAAGAATTTATTTTAAAAAAATGAAAGTGAAGAAAAGAGCTCGGATTGCTTGATAAAATTATTAAACTAGTTAACATGATTTAACGCCCTCGCCCGTTTGGTCTGAATAATTTACAACCTTTCAACCATCATGCAAGAGTATCAATTTTAATAGTCTCGTGCTTGTGTCTCGACGCTCATACATATACACGCTGTTATTTGAACCACAATTTATTGTGTGCAGGCAGAGAGAGAGAGGCCTGCCATCGTTAAGTGTGTAAACAACGATCAGTAGCATCTGTAGTGAGCCTTTTTTTTTTTACTGGAGAGGCGAAAAAATGTTTTTACAATATTATTATTATTCGTTCCCAACCACATGCGGTAAGCGACCAAGGGCCTAGGTGATTTTATCGGCCGGCAAGAGGTCAGGGAGGTGGGAGCTGTTCACATCAAAGGGGGGGAATAGCGAGACATGGGTTATTCTGGGTGAGAATAAAGGTGGCCAAATGCAAAATATAGGTTACTGCCAAGGTCGAGCAGTCTTTTTTTCTTGCAGTACCTTTTGAAGGTATTTTCAAATGAAGAATAGTCCGGGAACGTTGCCCAAACCACAACTGAAGTATCTGAATATTCAGACATTCAAAAATCTCTAGCTCCAGAAATTGAATTTGATGCAAAAAATGCTTCTTCCCAGTCCTCGCAGAATGGCAGAATGAAAGGATGACGCCTAAATCTCGCAAATATCCCAAAAAATCTCAAGATCGGAAACCGTTCGGAGAAACAGTCACTTTGTAAAATTAAATTCTGACTCGAGTCCGAATAGAGCTGGCCAATAAAAAACGAAGTGACTATTTCTTCGAACGGTTTCCATTCTTGAGATTTTTTTGTTATTTGCCAGCTTTAGGCGTCAACTTTCATTCTGTGAAGACTGGGAAGAAGCATTTTTTGAATCGCATTCAATTTATAGACGCTACATACATCTAAAGATTAAAATGTCTGAATATTCAGATACTTCAATTGTGGTTGGGGCAACGTTCCCGGACTACACATCATTTGAAAATGCCTTCAAAAGGTACTGCAAGAAAGCAAGACTGCTCGACTTTGGCAGTAAGTGTAACCTATATTTTGCATTTGTCACTCCAAAAGCAAAACATGAAATCCTTCATGTAAACAAAATAAACAAAATAAAAATGGAAGTGGCTATCCTCACCCGGGGTGAGAATAAAAATATGATCTACCTCTCACCCCGGGTGAGACTTGCCAGCGTAGGCTATTCTCACCCGGTGTGAAACAAGACCTGTTTTTCCTCATATCGGAATACTGTCTATCGGTGTGGATGATCAAATTGATAAAAAAAAGCCAAGAAAAAATTACGTTATAGCACAAAAATAAGCTAATTTGATCGTCTTCAAAGATGCTATGGCTATTTCTCTTTTCGAATCGAGCCGAACTACGCGGGTCGCCATTTTGTTTTGCCCGGAAGTTCTCGCAACTACTCCTCCCCTCTCTCTCTCTGTCTCTTTCTGAATACTGTCTATCGGTGTGGACGATCAAATTGACCAACACAAAGTTAAAAAATGATGTTTAAAAAACAAAACTAAATTAATTTGGTCGTCTACAAAGATGCTACGGGCTATTTAACTTTCCGAATCGAGCCAAACTACGCAGGT
>NW_004797401.1:1084126-1103483 GCF_000002075.1 Aplysia californica
CTCTCTCTCTCTCTCTCTCTCTCTCTCTCTCTCTCTCTCTCTCTCTCTCTCGCCGCGCGCGCCCTTTTTCTTTGGTTTATTAATGTAGTTTTTTTTAATTGACAAAATTAAAAACAACTTGCGTGCAGACATGAGTAAATTTCAAGCTAGGCCTATGCCAGCTAAAAAAAATAAATCAATCATTTCCTTTCCCCTAGATCTAGATTTATCTAGATTTAGATCTAGATTTAGATAATCTAGATTCGCTCAAATCGCACCGCTTTTTGTTGGGTCAGTTTTTTGTCTGACCCGGTTGTGGATTGTTGTGAGGGGTTGTGTGGAGTGGAAGGCGGAAGGCCACGTACGTTTATCACTTCCGGTTTAGAGGTAAGGTTGGCGATCGTTTGAAAAAGCCCTTTCTGCTTTGGATTTACTGTGACTAGAATCTATCGGATTTGTGGTAAGTCAATCCTACCAATCTGTGCTGAAGCTAATTATTATTTGCACTAATTGCAAATTTTGTATACAATGAATGCACGATAATGCTATTTTGTAAATATTTTGGAGCTCTTGTTTTTCTCCAAAGTCCTCCCCTAAAATTTCTTTAGGAGGCCTTCTCTAGGCCTAGACTAGAGACAAGAGATAGATCTAGATCTAGATTCTAGATCTAGATCTAGATCTAGATCTAGATTTCTAGATCTAGATCTAGAGGTGAGATTGAAAAATACCGGACCAGCGGACTGACTTTGTCTTTGTCTCAACCTTAGGAGGAATTCATGATTTTCCATCTCTCAGGATGGATTGTACTTTACCGGGCGCTTATTCGGTAGTTCCCAAGTTCCCACCCGCAATTGTTATTCACGGATTTTGGCCCCAAGAGTAGGGGGGTTTCATGGGGGCTTGCCCCCCTGACCTAAAAAAAATAGGAAGGGGGGTTTCAGGCGGGCATGCCCCCCTGAATTTTACCACAATTTAATGTAGTTTGGTGATCTTGTAGTTCCGTTCGTTAAAGTCCACGATCCATTTGTTTACATCCAGAGAAGAAATCCAGAAGTCTTGAAGACCAATAAATACTATTTGAATTAGGCTACACAAAGAGCAGGGATGCAAAACATCAAATTAGGATAAAATTCAGGGGGGCATGCCCCCCCGAACCCCCCCACCTTCATATTTTTTTAGGTCAGGGGGCAAGCGCCCCCCTGAAACCCCCCTGCTTGACTTTAACGAACGAAACTACAAAATCACCTAATGTTTTGCTATTGTTAGGTTTGATATCTTAGCTCATCGCGAATCAAAAGTATAAATCTAGAATCTAGATAGACTATCTAGATCTAGATCTAGATCTAGATCTAGATCTAGATGTAGGTCAGGCTCAAATAAGGGGGGTGGGAACTACCGAAAAAGCACCCTTTACCGGACCACCCGTCTCGGCCCGTGATTACTACGCGCGCCTAGCCTAACTACGCACTCATAGTACTCTACGTGCGGTCAAAAGGTAGTTCCGCAGGCGATTTCGCGCTCGCACAGCGCAAGCCAGCGGAGACTGGCGAGGCGAGGTGAGCGAGAGGTGATGGTTGAGGGTGGGCAGGGGAATTAACTTTTGTGGACCACCGTGTATCATACCAACAGTTGGGAGGGGGGTTTCAGGGGGGCTTGCCCCCCTGGAAACTACAATAAAGAAAATACACAAAAATGCGAAACAATAACATGAGCGGACAGTCGTGTTTACATCAATGTAACAACAGAGGGGGGAGGGGGGGGTTTCAGGGGGGCTAGCCCCCCTGGCAACAATAATTTAAAGACACACACACACATATATATAAACAATAGCATGAGCGGACAATCGGGGTAGATACTCGCCAAGTCGCGAGCAGGGCCGAGGGGGTTGCAATTATGCAAATGAGCTCTCGTGCACATCTCTAGCCCTCCATTGTACTTTGCCGGACCAGGATTAGGCCAAGCCAGCAGAGTTGCGAGCAAATAAAAGAATAGTGGACCACGTGATTAGATTGACCAATTAGCCTCAAGGTGTCAGGGTCGAGGGTCAAAGGGCACAGTCGTGATGACTGAAAAACCCGGTAAGAGACGTCAGTCGATTGCTGGCAGTGGAACAGTGAGGACGTAGAAAACTGAGTAGGAGAGTGAGTAGGAGTAGGGGAGCTCGGAAACGAAGAATAGCGGACCACTAGGCACCAGGACTGGACCAGGGGCGCCATAGCGAAAGTAGTTCCGACTGGTGGTCCGGTAAAGTACAATCTTACCGAATATAGATCTAGATCTAGATATAATCTAGATCTAGAGATCTAGATCTAAAATGGTGTTTACACAAAAATTGTTACTCACCACTGATGTTGAAATTGTTTCCTGACGAAGTCACTGACGTTGGTTCCATTCTCTCGGGCTTTTTAATGAACACGCACAGGACTCACAGGTCTATGAAGGACATTAAGTACCTGTATCTATACTTTAAAGGCTAACGCCGCTGATGGGCACCTGCCGATGGTTCACAAAAGTTGTACCTCCCCCTTTTCACACTTAAAATTTCTTGATCTTGGGCCGACACTCCAATAGCGTTTCGGTAAAACATAGATCTGGACAAGATCAGTTTTCCGTTTCCACTTCAATTCCACTTCCTGTTATGAATTCGAAGTGGCGGTAGCAAAAACAGCTGTCAACACTTTTCTCTTTTTTTTTTTTTACCTGAGAGCAAAATGAAAAAGTGATTTTGGGTTCTGGCGATATATTATCATTTGAGTTAATAAATCTTAGCTGTATATAAGAATCCTCAAGCTAAATAAGCAAACGATACAACAAAGCAAGTTCGTACTTTTTGTTCGAAACAAGCATTGAGCTTCACTTTTAGGTCATTTGACCTGTGACCTCACGACGATAAGAAGAGGGACGATGGAAAGCGATGGATCAAGCGAAGGATATTTGACACGCCTCCTTCATTCCCCCTTTTAGACCCTCGCACACCAATTTGTCGACAACATTCATGTAAGCATCATCATTCAGTTTTAATATAGATCGTGACATGTACTCTTTTACATCGTATGGTATCTGCATTTGAACAGGTGTATTTGGGTGTACTTTAGTAGTCTGAGTCTGTACTAAAAAAAAAGTAACAACACGACTGTCAACTGACTGTGTGTTACATCAATGCACAAGAAATCAAAACACCTTCCTTCTTCCGCCAAATGCGAAATCTCCCCACTGCCGGTAGCCTACCGGGTAGGTCTTTAGTTATTTCGGGTACCCAAGTGAAAGGAACCCTTTCTATGATTTGATATTTGTGGTTATGATTCTGGTTTTTTTAATGAACGCAGGATCAAGTTGGGCTAGGATCTAGATATAATAGATGTAGATTCTAGGTGTAGATTTAGATTGTATATATCTAGATCTAGATCTAGATTAGATCTAGATCTAGAATATATAGATATCTAGTCTAGATCTAGAAAACTAGATCTAAATTCTAGATAAACAATCTATCTCTCTATTACTAAATCTAGATTCTAGAGACTAGAGTCTAGATCTAATGACTAAGATTAGATCTAGATTCTAGAGATTCTAGATCTAGATATCTATCTAGATCTAGTATGGTTCGGAGAAATAGTGCCGATCTTTATTTCTCCGAACGGTTTCTGGCTTCCGGTCTCGTGATTTTTTGCCTATTTATTGCGAGCGTTCGGCGCCAACTTTCATTCTGCCTCTGACTCTTGTCTGGGAAGGAACACCGCATGGCAAGCCCGCCAACAGACAACCTTCAGTAACACCTACCTCACACCCACCACCATCATGCACATATGTACACAAACAACGTAGAACGAGCTGAGCTGTGGATGGAGAGACAGTGCGAGTGACAGAGCAGGTGAAACGTGAAAGGAAGAATTACGAGTGTATCCACAGGCGTTAGCAACTACAAGACGACGACACCGCCCCCCCCCCCGGCCTGGTCCCCAGCTCACGAACGAAAGGGATGCGGCTGAGGCAGTGTTTTGCCTATATTATTGTCCATGGTTCGCAGGGTGCTAGGGAATGAGTGAGATTTTCTTTGTGTGTGCCTGGAGGGAGGGGGTGGGGTGTGGAAAGTCATGTGGACGGGGATGATCCGCGGGAGAGAACACGGGAATTGAATGAATAAGTGAAACTGAAAGAGAGGAACGACTCATGAGCCCTGGAGTGAATGGATCCTGTGTTTCTATTTTTGTATACTTTGAACTGTTACTGAATAGAGGCTGAAATAAAGCCCGAAAAACAAGCACACACACACGCTCCTCACTCTCCACTTACACTTACACACTTACCACACACAGACACACACGCACATGCATACACACACAGGAGCAAATTTTTAGGTCCATATCTATTTCAGTTTTCAAGAGCTAGTCTAGAGATTTTTAGATCATGAGTGTAAAAACGTGAAAAAGAAAGGTTTCACAACAGAATGAAATAAGAATTAGAACAGCCCATAAACAAACACAAAAATTAACAAGGCATGAGTCCACCTGTCCGAAGAAGATTGGCTGTTTTAACCCTAAATGTGCGTAATTTTTAAACAAAGTACAGGATATTATATGTAAATTATGAAATCACACACATTATAATTTATTAAGGGGCCTGTCAGTGTCAGTACATGTAATCGGTTTTGGTGGAACGTACGCTCTGACATAAAACACATTTAAATCTAATAATATATACATGTATATATAAATTAGAATCTAATGAAGGTAGGAACATCAAATTAAATGACGTTACACAAAACAACAAAATTGATAGAAAAACAACACATCAGAACAATAACAAGAAAGAAAAAAATACACACTGACAAAATAAAACTCCACAAAGAGGGAGAAATAAAAGTAACTGTAACGTATTCAACAAATCAACGTGGTGACAACAAGTGAGAAAGAGACGAAGTGAAGCAAGGTGAACTTTCTTTCAAAAGTAAAGAGGTTCGGTTTCTTTCTTTTTTTTATTTGACTTTTATTCCCCAATTCGGGGACCAAAAAATCGAGCCCGGTTGATTGGTCGCGGCCGCGACAAACGCAGATGCTCGTTCTATGTGTCGTTATCAATAACCCTCCGCAGATCTAGATCTAGACAGCACACGAGTGAACACAACACATTAAGTTTAAGAGAAGCACTCTTCATTGGCAACACGTCATATCTGTACATGTAGCGAAAAACTGTTTGGAACTGTAGCTTTTCTTTCTTTTAATATTTACGGCGGACATTTTTTGGACCGATTGAACCACATTGTACACGAACAATCTTTGGTAGGCCTATACTATAATTATAGATCTATATAATATCCTAAATTTGCGGGAAAGGATGTGATTTCAGAGTGTTAGGAGAAATAGTGCCCAGCTTTATTTTCCCAAACATTCAGAGAAATAGTGCCGGCCATTTTTTTTACTTTCCCCTCCCGTCTCACACTCAGCTACCAGTTGTCCATTTTCTACATAATATTGATGCGCTGAACACGAATCAACTTCATTTTTGTTGTCTGTTGCAATTTAATCATTTTTAAAATATTTGATCTGTTCTTAATTGAGAAAAGACGTGCTTTGGACCAATCGGGGGGTTCCAGGGGGACCTGCTCCACTGGGGTAAAAGAAAATCTGGGGGTTACAGGGGGGCATGTCCCCCTGTTTTAATCCATAATTTGATATTTTACAGTTAGATTTGAAATTTTCTTGAAAATAATTGATTTGCCACAGTTTTAGTGGATTTATTGTGATCTGCAGCAAACAGTTCTGCAGTTTGACCCCGGAAGCAGTGTATCTGTGTGCTGGAGTGAAAGTAAAAATTCTAAAGGTCTAGGATCTTGATCTTGATGAGAAACTGGTAGTGGTAGATCTAGACTCTAGATCTAGATATCTAGCCTAGATCTAGTCTTACCAAGTATCATGTTTAAGTTTAATGAAGGTGAAGTTAAAAGAAATCCTCCCTATGACCCAATATGCCTTATGAATAGATAGAGGGATAAGTTAGAGGGTAGATCTAGTATTGCCAGAAATAGTAATTCAAGCTGTTGACTTTTACTTTTGATAAGAAATTATATCTTTCATCCTGATAACTGAAAAAACAGAATGGATTACTAAATCTATAAATTTTTCCAGTGGCTACGTTCACGGCGCCCTGAATGCAGTGTGCAGGCGCTATTGAACCTACGTTCACAGCACTAAAGCTTCATTTAGGGGGAGTGTCTCCTGTCTGTTTTAGTCAGTGACGACAGTAATGAATATTTATTACGAAGTGGCTATGCGTACGGCCCTCCCGTACACATAGTAACTAGGCTATGTGTGCGGCCCTCCACTTCACATCATAAGCTAGGCTTTGTAGGCGGCACATATAAACTATCAAACCGGACACTACAAGGGTAAAAACTAAAAACTTAAACCCTGAAAGCGCGCAGGTCCTTTAAAAGGACATGAGTCGGGTTACCCGGGAAGCGCGCAGGGCAGGGCTGACCTACTTCGATTAGGAAGAGCGCAGCTGTATAATGGGCAAACGATTACCTTTTTTCAATGGAAAATCTCAGTATTCCTTATATGGAAAATGACGTAGTAAATTACAGGTCAAAGTTATAAATAGTGACCAGTGACTTTACAAGTTATCTTGACCTCGTAGGGCGCCTCTTGGCCAAAGATCGTACATAACAAGAGAGTTCTCTCGGCTAAAAAAGTGTCAGCGCAAGTCCGCGCATTGGTTCAGATGACGTTACAGTCTTTGTTTCTAAGCTCTCTTTCGTTTCTCGAGCAGAAGAATAGGAATAGCCCTGTTTGTTAGTTTCACTTTTATTATTTATTTTCACACAAGTAGGGTAACTTTGATTGCAAAGTCCGCACTTTTTCGAAGAGGGCGCCACTGAATTTTGAGGACATTTGTTTAATTGACTGAAATAGAGGTGTGAACTATCTTGTTATACACAATCTTTGTCTTGGCCAAGATATCAATTGATAAAGTGACGTGGTCCAGCTGAGCGATTATCAAGGCCCTATAAATCAAAATTTATACTTTAGAGGGCAGTACGCATAGCACTGTGGCTATGCGTACGGAAGGGAGGGCCGTACGCATAGCCACTGGCTATTTATTAATATTTTGGCCAGCTTCAAGTGTTCCATCCCATGAGATGAAGGAAAACGAAGCGTCCTTACAGAGTTAAAGTAGGGATATGGGATATGGAAAATTAAATACAGTACATGGGGAACAAGAGGTGAGAGATGGGAAACAAAAGGTGGGATTCGGAAGATGGGACTGGTAATAAAATATGTACTATAATGACTGTATTGCACCGGGTCAGCCTGGGAACCAACGCAGAGAGAAAATGACGCAAATCAATTATTCTTTATTATATAAAAACAAACACCCTCTCTCTCTCACTCTCTTTCTGTTTGTCTCTCTCTCTCCCCTTTCTCTTTCTTTCTCTCTTTCCCTCGTTCTCCCCCCCTTGGCCCTCCTCTCTTCCTCTCTCTCTCTGTCATACTCACGCACACACACACACAAACTGCCGGCAGACAAAATTGCACCTTTTCAATTCAAGAGCGCTGGAACGTTTGTTTACACTCGTACACGGGCCATCAGGCGCTAACACAAGGTCCCGCCCAAGTCTCGCCCAGACGCGAGATAGAGCAATTGAAACATCTTGGTAGGCGTATACATTTTTGTCATATCTTAATGCGTTGTTGCGTAATTGAGAGTTCATCGTTTTCCCTTACACCGTGGCTCTTCCCAACATCGCTTCTTCCAGCAAGCTGAGAATGGGTGATCGCTACGGGCGGTTTCATTAGTCGACATATTTAACTTTGCCCCCGGCAAGTCAACTCAAGTTGGTTGTTCTGTTCAAACTAATGGTGCAGGGAGGGCCAGTTTAAATAGTTCTAGTAACTGGATATTAAAGCTTACGTTTCGATTTCTATCTTTATAATTGAAAAAATTTTCATAAATGCTGGAAATATTTAGGAACAAAGAGATTGTGTGGTAATTGCCACATATATACAGTCGAACTTGCCTTAGCGGAAACCTGTTTTAACGGAATCTCCTCGTTCCCCCCTTGAAATATTCCTCTTTAATTACCTGCAAGGTTGGGTTGATTTAAATCAGTTGATTTTTTAAATTTAAATCAACTTGATTTTTTAAATAAAAATCAGTGATTTAAATCACTTTTAAAAAAATTTATTTTTATTCAGTTTTTAAATATTTCAACATTCAGAATTCCTTTCCTAGGTTTCATAAAACAGATATAAGGTTTAGTACACTAATATTATCATGCTTAAAAGTCTGCTTTCCCCCCTTTCACTGTAAAATAATACAGTATTCAATTTACTTTTTTTTTCTCATAATTGAAATCAGAGCTTAGTTGATTTAAATCAGTTGATTTTTTTATTTTAATCAACTTGATTTTGTGATTTAAATGACTTTTTAAAAAATGTATTCTGCTTTTACATATTTAAACATTCAGAATTCCTTTCCTTGGTTTTATTTAACAGATATAATAAGGTTTAGTAGACTAATATAATTATAATCATGCTTAAAAGTCTGCTTTCCACCCTTTCACTGTAAAATAATACAGTATTCAATTTTCTTTCTTTTCATAATTGAAAACCAGGGTTGGGTTGATTTAAATCAGGTCGATTTAAATCAGTTGATTTTTAAAATTTAAATCAACTTGATTTTAAAAATAAAACTCAGTGATTTAAATCACTTTTTAAAAATGTATTCTGTTTTTACATCTTTAAATATTCAGAATTCCTTTCCTTGGTTTTATAAAACAGTATATAAGGTTTAGTAGACTAATATAATCATGCTTAAAAGTCTGCTTTCCCCCCCTGTCACTGTAAGTAGTAAATTAATACAGTATTCAATTTACTTTTTTTTTCATAATTTAAATTAGCATTTTCTTTTTCTTTTTAGACAAACAAAAGCGCGCACACACACACACACGCACACTGTAATAAAATACAAGTTTATCTATGCATAATTACCCCCTCCCCCCTTTCTTTTTAGACTGACATTTTCTTAATTTTTTGTCTGTAGCCATAATTCACTGATAATAGCAGATTAAGGCTTTCTTTCGCAGTTGCTTAAATTAATTATTAGTTAAAACAAAGACAATGCATTCTGCACTAAAAGAACATACTTTTAGCCTCCCAAAATCCCAAATTGTGTCGACATTTTTTTTAAAATAAAAAAATCCGATTTAAAATTTAAAAAATCTGATTTAAATTTAAAAAATCGATTTTTTAAATTTTTATTTAAAAAATATAAAAAATCACCAACCCTGATTACCTGTATAAAACTGAAACCTCTCCAACGCGGAAACAGAAATAAAAATTTGCTCCCTTCCGAGGGTTCCCCCTATTTAAGACGGAAAATGCTTTGCCTGCTCAGCCCTGAGTTGAAACAAAACTCGCAAGTTTGGTTCAGACCGAGATGTTATCAGCACGTTTCGGTTCCGCCGGCTCTAAACTTATGGCCATGCCGCTGGGCGGGGAAGGGGAGTAGGGGTGAAATTTGGGGGCAGATGTTACCCCATCTATGTGAGCCCTGAGCGATGCTGAGGGTCCGGTTAGTGTGGGTGTGGAATCTCATGGGTGCACGTGAAAGTGCTTGAGTAGCGAGCCACTTCGGAAACTTTCTGGGTAGCCAGAAGCCAGAGGTGTGAAATTAGATTGACCTGTGTCTGCCGCCCTGGTCGTGCGGCCAGTAGAGCTGGGCCAAGAATCTATCCCAGGACCGATTCCCACGATTAATGCTACGGAAGAAAAGTTTGACTCCTTTTTACATAAACCAAAATTAAAATCCTCTTCTTTTTTTATTTAGAATTTATTTTTGAAAAATACAAATTGATGCTTGGTAGTGTTCTGAAATCAACGTTATCCTAAATCCTGAAGATGTGGGAACCAGCCAGTTAACCAACGGAAGATATCACATCATTAGAAAGTAAGTAATTGGGCTCCGAGTCAATTCCTACGATTCCTAGCTTTCAATAATCGGGAACTTAGCCGCCCAGCACTAACGGCCAGCTGAGAAAAGAGTTCCTGAAATCGTTGTTATTTGATGGCAGCAAGGGGTGGCATTGGTTGACTGCATGTTACACTGGTGGGTGTGGCTAAGGGTGGAAGCAAAGGAGATGTTCAAACGTTTCTGTTTTTAATAGGTCAAACACTGGTCCTATGAAAGGCAAGCGCTGGTGGTAATTGGATTATAAGTAAGACTGACGCATATCATTATCAGACAGGACAGCAATTGAGATGTGTGAAGTTTTGACAACTGCTTGCCAATCTGACAAGCGACCCTTGATCCTGCCGGCTGGGCCTTTGACCCCCCCCTTTCCATCTCGCCCTGAATTCCCCTGTCTAAGACGGAATTTTTTTCTAGCTCTCTTGCGATTCCGTCTTACACAGGTTCAACTGTATAGTGAAATCTGGGTGTAATATTCAGTTGCGTAAATTCATTGATTTACACTCTGCCTAATCGGCCCCTTTTTCATTCCAATTGTGTGTTTTGGACTTGCCCGTACACTAGTATCAACAGGGTACATATTCATGTAGGTTTGTTTTTTTTGTCCCTTGTTCCTCGGGGTTTACTAACGTTTTTGCTGCAGAAAATTGAAAACTAATAAAAGATTGATTGCAGATGTAGTCGAGGGAGATCTTTGGTGCTGTCTAGGGGGCAGAGTGATTCTGGCGTTGACCAGAACTGGCCGCTAATCTCACTCAAACTTGCTTTAACTACGTTAACCATTACTATGGTTAATAGCTTCACCTTCAGTCCCCAAGTTGTGGAAAGAAGTCAGAGTCTGAGTCGGAATATAATTTTGTTTAATCGGACTCGGGTTTGAACTTTTGCAAAGGTTTTCCAAAATCAAGTTTTAAAATCAGCTGATCAATATTTGTTCTGGGCATAGCATTGGTATCCTTCACCATCTCATATATCAAGGTCTGGCCAGTATAAACTATGCTCCTGTCACTGTGCCATTTGGTCGCCAGCAAGCTGTGAACGGTTACATATCTCAGGGAAGTAGCCTCCATGTTGTCTCTTCTGAAGGTAGTCATGAGGCATGCATTGTAACTTTTTGTTTTATATTCTGTATCTTATGCCTTACTTCTACTTTTACACCATCAGGTCAGTATTGTTAACTTTGGTAACCCCTGACCTGACCGTTCCTGGCTAGGAGCAGCACATCTGAGCAGTTATATTTATGATTTTCCAATGCAATGTTGTCAAATACTGTTCACAGACAAGAGCCAGATTGTATCCTTTTGAAAATTAAATCCCTCTGTATTTCTCTTTCAGCATAAAACAGATGATTCAGGATGGTGTTGGTCGTCATTGCAAGCGTAGCCCTTCTCCTATGTATGGTGGTAATCGTTCTAGGCTGCCTGAACTGTCTCCAGCGAAAGAAACCTGGTTTTTCAGTATGTGATTTCATTTTTCTGGGATAATATGAGCACAGATTTAAACATTATTTATGATCTTCTCCTCCTCTCTGATGTCTTTGTTGCATTGGTCTGTATTTATGGCTACCTGTTGAGGCAGCAGAGATGACTGCTTTAGTGCTCACACTCGAACTACGATACATCTTTCCATTTTTAAAAGTCTAATTAGAGAAGCTTGGAATTTATATTTATGGGACTGCAGGTGAGAGACAGAGTGGGCTTAGAATTTCTGCTGCCCTGACTAAGAATAGTTATTTTTGTGAATGGGCTTCTCAGACACCTCAAAACTGTTGTTGAACATCAGTGCATTTAAAGAGTCAATGAAAGTTTTTTAAATGAAGGGGACCTGCTTGGTAAGCAGTTTAGTCCATATAGCTTTGACTATTATCGAAGATGACTAGAGAGAGATATTTCACTCGTCAGCTGGCCCCTCTTCGCACCATGTTTTTTACACGAGATAAGTGACATAGTGCCGCGAAACGGTTTCACGCTGTACGTTTCATGGTCTGTTCCTCTTAAAGTCACTTCCCCTTATTATTTCCTGTAGTTAATACCGGGGACAGAGGGAAGAGCAAGGACTCATCTCAGTTAATATGTCGGAAGTAGTGGTAAGTGGTGAAGTTGATCAATAAATGCGCGCATAATTAATCAATTCATCAAATTTATGCTCCAGGGAAGGAAGAAGAAGAAGAAAATGAAGAAGAAGAAGAAGAAAATGAAGAAGAAGAAGAAGAAAAAGAACGAAGCAAGAAGAAGAAGAAAATGAAGAAGAAAAAGAACAAAGCAAGAAGAAGAAGAAAATGAAGAAGAAAAAGAACAAAGCAAGAACAAGAAGAAAATTACGAGAAAAAAAGGGAGTAAAAGTAGAAGAATAGAAAAGATTTGGAGTATTTTGGGCACTAATACAATGAGATGCGGGCCAGGAATAAGGAGAGAGGATGTGACCAAGAAAGGCCAATAATTATACCAACCGAGAGGAAACATGCAGTACAGTATGTTTTGAATTTTTCTTCAAAATCTTGACTAGAATTACTCTTGGAATGTTCTGACTCCGTCTTTCATATGTGGATGTGGGTATGATGTGACGGTAAAGAAAGAGAAATGGTGTTAAAAACCCATTCAGACCAACCCCCTTGCCTAATTTTCTATGAAAACAATACGGTGATTCATCAGTTGTGAGGAACAGACTATAGCTGTGCTGCGTGAAACTTTCACTGGATGCCTGACCCCAATCTCGCCTGAATCGAGGAGTGATGCGTCTCTACATTTTTGTCTCTGCTGTTATTTATTAGCTCACAATGTAAAAAAAAAAATTAATATGCCATTGATACAATAATACAATTTAATGATTAAAGTAGGGCAAAGGGAGTAAACTTATCATCGGTGAACTATTATTATTATTTTTACAGAATGATGAAATGAAAATAGATTTATTGCAATTGATTCTGTTACAGAACTTTAATAATGCCAGTCCAAGCAGAGATAACCAATTGGCACAGCACAATGCAGCTTTCACTGTGGACATGTCTGATGTGGAGGCATCCCGTGAGGCAGTTGTCATCGAACCCCTCCCAGATATCATCACCAAAGCCACTGACATGCCATCTCTTCGACCCAGAATGATGTGCTTGGAAAGGGGCAAACAGGAGGCAACCCTCTCCCTTATCAGTGAGTGGAGTTAAATTTTGGAAATTATATTTGTTAGCATTACTTTTCAATATCAAACTCAAAGAGCCAATTTCTTCTTTATTCTTACTTGAAAGTGGGCTGCAGCTAATCGCGACATGTGCTTTCTTGTCCCATCTCCGTTTTTAACCCTTCCAGCCCCAGCCATTTTTGTGCACTCCTTGACCCCAGTCCCAGCCAATACAGCAGTATTTCAGAAAAAAGAGACATGCTTTCTAAAAAGTGATTTGTATCTTTGTAATGAGGTTCAGATAATAGCATATAACAATGTTTAACAGTAAATGAACTAACATGAAAATTAAAGTTTAATTAGGTGAGGTAATTTTGAAGAAATATGTGCAAATTCAGTACCCCCTCGAAACTTGAGAATATGCTCTTGGGACGGTGGGAGGTACAAACGCTGCTGAAAAGATGCGCGCATGGGGCTGAAAGGGTTAATGACAGTGAAAACAGTTCATAGCAAAGAGTGAGCTTAAGAAAAAGTAACATTTTTAATGTAAAAAAAATGGAGATAGGAAGAAAGCACTGAGGTTGCGTAATGTAGAGCTCAACTGTGCTTTCTTTATGTTTCAACTGAAAGGTATGTTTGATTGTTTTATCTAATAAACAATGAGAATGTGAAGAGTATTGTTATTATTTATTAAATGCTATGCTGTTTTTCTGGTGATGGTTCGATAAAGATCACATAACTTTTTCAAGGGGTTTGCCCTTTTGTGTGTGTGTGTGTGGGGGGGGGGGGGGGGTATATCTTATATTTTCTTTTTTCTAATTCCCTATTTTACTGAAGTTTTTCTTTTCATATATAAGTTACTGTGTGCACAATTATAATACCATTAATTTCTATTTCTTCTCCTTAGGTATCCAAAGATCATTTCCTCGAGAAGACCTTTTATTTCTAGATGAAATTGGGTCAGGATGGTTTGGAAAGGTAAAACAGTGTTACAGCATGCTCTTTAACTCTTGTCCTGCATCTGTTATGAGATACGAATCTTATCAGTAACCTATTACGTCGGATGTTCCCGCGGGCCGCTGGTGTCACTTACCGTGTACTGTTGGTGTACAGGGGGCGGCACTGGAAACTTGTGATTTCGCCTTGAATACCGTGGTGGTGTGTTAATCGATGATAAAAATAACACTCTCTCTTTTATAGCTTTCTATTTAAAAAGAGTTAAAAAACAAATGAATAACCCCCTCTCATAAGCCGCTTTTGAGTAAGTATGCGCAGAAGTCACTTAGAGGATGGGAACCACACGGGGAGAGGATCATCATGGCTTCTTTCACTACCAGAAGTAAGCATCAACATGAACATAGTACAGATCTACGCCCCAACAAACGATGCTTCGGATGACGACAAGGATGCTTTTTACAGCCAGCTCCAGGGGGTCATCGACAAACTGCCAAGGAAAGATGTCAACATCATAATGGGAGATGCTAATGCCAAGATTGGTCAGGACAACGTAGTTTACGAGGGAATCATGGGACAACATGGCCTGGGACAAATGAATGAGAACGGTGAGCGATTTGCAAATCTCTGTGCTTTCAACAGTCTTGCCATCGGAGGCTCTGTTTTTCCCCATAAGAGGATCCACAAGGCTACTTGGGTATCACCGGATGGAGTGACGGAGAACCAGATTGATCATTTTTGTATCTCTCGTAGGTTCAGGCGTTCACTGGAAGATGTCAAAGTACAGAGAGGGGCAGACGTTGGATCGGATCATCATCTGCTGTTAGCAAAACTCAAGCTTCGTCTCAAAAAGCATGGAACCAGAACAGGAATCAAAAGAATGAAGTTTCAAGTAAGTCTTTTAGATGGACACAAGAAACAGGAGTTTCAACTACAGTTGAAGAACAGATTTCAACCCTTGGCGGATCTCGGTGAGGAAGACATGGAAGTGGATACACACTGGACCAAGGTTAAAGAAGTCTTTACATCGACATGTCAAGAAGTACTCGGTGTGAAGAAATGGGAGCACAAGGAATGGATTAGCCAACACTCATTGGATTTAATTAGGATAAGAAGACAGCTGAAGGCAGAAGCGAATGCAAGTAGAACAAGAGGATCAAGAGCGGATGCATTGGAGAAGTACAGGACAACAGCTAAAGATGTCAAGAAATCACTAAGAAAAGACAAGGAGGAATTCATGAACAGGCCAGCAGAGAAGGCCGAGGAAGCAGCGATAGGAGGGCACATGCGAATCCTTTACCAGACCACAAGGACACTTTTTTGAAAATAGGGGAAACCTGAAGTACAAGTAAAGGACTAAGAGGGGAAAACCATTTTTGGAAAGGAAGCTCAGTCCAAACTATGGGTAGAGCATTTCAACAGTCTCCTGAACAGACCACCACCGAGTAACCCACCAAACATCCTGCCAGCAAGAAATGAGTTACCAATCTGCTGTGATGCTTCTTCAAAACAAGAGATTCTGGATGCCATTAAGAAGCTGAACAAAGGTAAAGCGGCCGGTCCTGACCAGATTCCACCTGAAGCCCTAAAAGCAGATGCCAATGTGACGGCAGACATCCTCCTCCCACTGTTTACCAGGATCTGGAATGAGAGCAAGTTCCCAAAGGATTGGAAAAAGGGGGATCTCAGCAACTGCAGCAACTACAGAGGGATCACTCTTCTCTCAATACCAGGTAAGGTCTTCAACAGAATCGTTCTGGAGAGAATCAAGAAAGCAACGGATCCAAGACTACGGGATGAACAGGCTGGTTTCCGGAAAAATCGCTCAACCACCGACCAGATTGCCACACTCAGGATCATTGTGGAACAGTCCCTGGAGTGGAACTCCCAGCTGATCGTCAACTTCCTTGACTATGAGAAGGCTTTTGACAGTGTAGACCAAGCAACACTATGGAAGATACTGAGACACCACGAAATCCCACAGAAGTTGGTGAACCTCATTAAGAGCATGTACGAAGAGACAAGTTGCAAGGTTGTACATGATGACCAGCTCACTGACAACTTTGACATGAAGACTGGTGTGAGACAGGGATGTTTATTATCACCGTTCCTCTTCATATTGGCAGTTGACTGGCTGATGAAGGAAACCACCAGAGGACACAGAAACGGCATACAGTGGACACCATGGACACAGTTGGACGATCTGGACTTTGGAGATGACTTGGCGCTTCTGTCACACTCTCAGGAACAAATGCAAGCAAAGACGACAATTTTAAACAGCCTATCCGAGTCTGTTGGATTGAGGATCCACCCCGGAAAGTCGAAAGTCCTAAGGATAGATGCATGACGAAAGGAGCAGGTCACAGTACAAGGAAATGCATTAGAAGACGTTGAATCCTTCTGCTATCTTGGGAGTATAATCGACAGAGAGGGAGGAACAGGCGCTGAAATAAAGTCCCGCATTGGAAAGGCACAGGCTGCATTTATTTCTTTGAGCAGGATTTGGAGGACCAGGGATATCTCATTACGAAGAAAGCTTAGAATTTTCAACTCAAATGTGAAGTCAGTCTTGTTGTATGGATGTGAGACGTGGAACGCATCCCATATGTGCATAAAGAGGATCCAGGTTTTCTTGAACAAGTGTCTGAGGAGGCTGCTGAGGATCAAATGGACAGACAGGATCACCAACGAGGAAGTATTAAGAAGAACCAGACAGAGCCCGGTCAGAGATGAGGTGGGAAGAAGACGTTGGCAATGGATTGGACACACTCTCAGGAAGTCAAGCAGCTGCATAACAAGAAAAGTGTTAGATTAGAACCCACAGGGTAAAAGATCAAGGGGAAGACCTCGTGGAACCTGGAGAAGAGTCACGGAAATGGATGTACAGAAAAGTGGGAAGTGGTGGAGTGACATCAAGCGACTAGCCCAGGATAGGGAAAGGTTGAGAGTGTTTGTTCGTGGCCTATATCCTGCCCCAGGGTGAGAAAGGCAATGATGATGATAAGCCACTAAGACGTTACGAGTAGTTACACCCTTTCGAATAACCTTTTTAGACGCTCTTGTTGTTACAAATGATCTGGGGTTCGAAAGGGAGTAATATAGGTCTATTTCCGAATGTTTTGCTCTCAAATTGTTCTTTTTACCCGCATAATGGTATTCAAAACTATCAACTAAGCTTATTTATATCAAGTAAATATAATTTTATATAAAATCACGCACATTTGAAAGACTTTGTGTAGAAAAATGGAAGTCTTGTTTCCTGGCTATCCTTTCGAGAATCTCATATCTAAGTTAGTCAGTTTGTTCTAATTTCTTTGGACAAACATCTGGAACTACCAACTTGGCGTGTTTTGATTGAGATACGTATGCCTCGGTTACGAGCCAATGCAGGCGGTTCTAGAAGTAGGCCTAGACCACAAAGGCACACAAACTCAAGCAGGCTGACACGTGCTCACATGAGCTGCGGGAATAGGGCACCTCGTCATCATGCGGATGATGCTCGGCTCGCGTGCGCCGAGCCAAGGCTGAACTGACTTGGGACCAGATGGAAGGCGAGGTGCCGAAATAGGCTGATCGGGGAACATAAACCCGGCTCCCGCAGGATCATGATAAAGCAGCTGTATATTAGCTTTTACCCTGAGTTAAAATTCCATTCTCATCAGTCTCTAGCTAACATGTATTGCAAGACAGCTATCGTTGAGGATGTGTTAATGGTTTTGTCTGGTGTTGTATGCCTTTTGTTTAATTACAATTATCAATGCTACAAGTACAGCTGTTATTGATTTTAAATTGTAGCTTGAATTCCTGACATTTGATTCTCATTAGATGCTGTTCATTTGATGTTTGTTGAGTTTTCAGTAATATCTTACTAATGTAAATTGTATGTCTCGCAGGCAATTGAGTCAGAAGCCCTGAGAATATCAGGTGGAACCCTTAAAAGTCGAGTAGTTGTGAAGATGCTAAAGGATGATGCTACCAAAGTTGAACAGAAGCAGTTTCTTGATGAAGTGAATGCCTTCAGGTAATGCCAAGAGCTAAATCGCAAAAGATTGATGTGTGCAGAGAGTATGTTTATCATCGTGAACAGAACAAGGAGGAGTATATTTAACGAATATGAAAGGGGATGTTGCGATAAAATTAAGTTTTATTGTATCAGCATTGTAGATATTTCTTAGTAAAACTAAAAGTTGTGGGAGTTGTTTTCTTTTTCTACATTATATTTTCCTTTGATTTTCATAAAGTGTCTTCTTGCTTATTTGGTTGGTTATGAAAGGCAAAGATGTAAGGGTGGGTGGTTGGCAGGTGCTCTGGTATGGTTTGCTCCTTCTTTCCTATCAAACATCTATCATCCTTATCATGTTCTCCTTTTTTGTGTATGTTATTCTTTTGTTACCCATCTATTCTCTCTGACACTTATATGACCTTATTGTGTTGCAAGTGCCATAAAACTCTTACTAAAACTTTTTAAAAGATGTAAGGGGTCCTGAGCCAGTGAACTAAGATATGAACTATTGGTGGTGGTAGTGTCAGGGGGGGGAATGAGATTTTTGTGAACAATTGGTAATTATGTAAGTAGACCATTTTTCAGGTATCTCTTGACCTTTTTTTGAGAGTAAGTTATATTGATATTCTTTCTTTGCTCCCTGATATCTCATGGTCAAAGCAGTCTATTCAATCGAATGCTAGGAAATATCAGGAAGCAAAGAAAGGAAAAGAGTTCCTTGAAAAGTGGCCCACTCACATAATTCGTGTAAAATTGTGTCTTGTTATTGTTTGCTATTGGGTACCGGGTGCTCTTTTGTGATAGCTAGTTCTGGTTTTCAGTGAAAGCACCATAAAGATAGCAAAATGACTTATGTACTTCCCATTAGTTAAAGAAATCATCAAAGATACAGTTTGGGTTGTCTTTTTTAGTGGTTTTTTGTTTCTGTCCGTCAGTAGGAAAATTCTGAATCCAGGATGATTCCTGTTTATATATGTAAAAAATGTGAATAAGCGAAGTTGACATAATTCATAATGATGATAATAAATTGCATTATGCTGCGCATTTCCATTTTCTAAAATTCATAAAGATATCACATTTTAAAAATTAAAGGACATGTGTGTTTGTAAAACATAGAGTTATGTGCACATATCTATATACAGTGGAAACCATATATAACAGGCCCGGTAATAACAGGGATCCGGTAATAACAGGGATTTTTTAAATCCCCGTTTTTTCCTACTCTTTTGTCTCTTTTAAAAGTTATTGGCAATAACAGGGCCTCATCGCAGCCCAACCGGTTATAGCAGGGACAAAGGCTCGTTACAATGTGTAAAAAGTCAGAGAGAGAGAGTAACGCAA
>NW_004797401.1:1104542-1151736 GCF_000002075.1 Aplysia californica
CCCCCCTCTCTCACTCACCCACACACACACACACAAACGTGATATTTCTTCAGTCTCACCGTCAGGCATACACGTGCATATATTAAAAAGTAACAGTTCATCGTTAATACAAGTATGCATTTCATTTGTGAATAAGTAATGCTTCTGCTGTTTTTTGAAAATGTGAATAGCAGTGGCACTCCTGATTTTATATGGGAGTTTGTTCCATACATAGGGACCAAAGAAGAAAAAGGAATGCTCGCCATATGTTTTGTAATTTTGTTTTGGGGTTCTAAGGATCAGTTTGTCTGTGGCTGATTTGAAGGCTTTGGATAGATGATATGGTCACTTTTAAGGACAAGCAGGCTAATCTAGATTTCGGGGGTTTCAAGAAATCTTGACCTACACCAAAAGTGGGCCTTGCCCTACCTATAGAAGAAGTTTGGTTTCATTGGTTGCGTATTTTGTTTGGTTAAAGAGAAAACTCTCGTTGTCTTTTAAAGAAACTGAACAGCCCCCTTGTGCTTAAAAGTGACCATGTAAGTCAATGGATTCATGGGTTCCATTTCGTCACCTATTCTAATTTCTATTGTTTATAATTGTTACCCTCCTCACTTAGATGCCTGGAACATGCAAATCTTTTGAGCTTATTGGGCCAGTGTACTGAAGCAGCTCCTTACTTAGTTATATTGGAATCTGCCCCGCATGTAAGTATTCTAGGCATTAGTTAACAAGGGACTTTTCTTGTTATTACTTATGACCCTAGATAGAAAATTTTGACTGAAACTGTCGTGATTGTAAGATTTGAAATTAGGTACTTGTGTGCCTTAATCGGTTTATTTCTGTTATTCACTGTTTGATTTTCCTCATTTATCCTACAATTGTGTGCATTTGTTTCTGTATTTTTCCTCTGATTGCAATAGGGCTGCCTAAATCTCAAAACTAACGGATTTGCGATGGGTGCCGAGAGAATAAAAAGAAAAAAAACATTCTGCAGTGCTTCCATTCTTCTTTGTTCCGGCTTCCATTTTTCTTTGTTCCGTACTTGCCGCATCATCATATCGAATCCATACGTTAAAAGAGAGACAGAGAGAGAGAGAGATCAGCACTTGCCTCTGTAACTTGTCAGATATTTATGGCAACTCTTGGCAATAAGTTGTATTAGAAACTGCCAGATTGCGCTTTTCGTACACTCGACCATTGTCTATCTGTGCCGTTCGGTCGGCAATAGTTTTTCACGTGCATATTGGCTAAAATCTGTCTACTCACGATAGATTATCTTCCTCCTTCTTTTCATTCATTCTTTCTTCCTGTCTATCTTCAGTTTTTTGCTGGGCTGGAAAATCTGTGCTTTTAATTCATTTATCTAGAAAACAGAATTGTGAATGTAGAAAGAAAATCGGTATCGAAGCAAAACATTCTAAAATCTGTCTTGGTCTAGAGAATTGGTCAGTACCAAATGAGGATTCTACGCAGGGGGACTGCGGGAATTTATTAACGGGGAATCTGAAAAAAAAAAATCGCTGAGACCCGAGAAAATGCACAAAGTCCTCGAAACCATATCTGAAAAGCCTACCGAGTTCACATTTTACTGGTCGCGTTTGTGATATTACGTTCGGCTTTCCCCAGGCCGAGAGTACGTTTCACGCGAATGAGTGGCTATGGCGGCAGGCGGAACTGTAGATGTAATACTGAGACTCCGTCGGGAAAATCAAAATCTACTTTCGCTTTCGTTACCACTCAGAATTGTCCGATGATAGTTTGTTAACGTTATATTTTTATAGTTAATAAAAATTTGTAGCTTTCACTTTGTGCATAAAAAAACATAGTGTCGCCATACAAATTAAATCGATATTCTCACTGATGTCACTATAATGTCAAAAAAAGGGAGAAAAAGAAAACATGCGTCCTCCGATTTCTAGATTGTCGGGCCCGTCATCGTGACCGGTCAGTGAGCCTGTGAGAGTTCGTAAGTACGGCATGAGTAAGGGACCGGCCGGTGGTTGTTGGGGAAAGCCTAATCAAAGTTCATTCTAAGTAGGAGTGTAGCAGGGAGTCGGAATTGAGGGGAGGTGTTAAACGTATTAAAGTCTACGACAGTAGGTAAAGGCCGCTGTGCTAGAAACTGATGCTAAAATAAAAACGATAAGTGGAAGTGGTTTTGACATTCAACAATCAAGTGCGTAAATGAGGGTACATTAGAGTACAGGCTTGATGATTGTATCTTCAAGGTTGGTGTTGTCGGATTTGTCAGTGATGACAAATTGAATAGTGGAAATGAGGAAATGACATTTTCAACCCTCGGAAAGCTTTATGTTGGATGCCTATGCATCATGATAGCTTGTTGCTGATTAAATACTGATATTATAATTTAGCATTTTGAAAAAAATCAATACTTAGTCCATGATGCAGTGATTCACTGATTGCCAGGTTTTCAGCATCACTACATCCCACTCTCTCACAGTCCTTCCAGCTCCGGCTCTCAGTACACGCTGTCTTTTATTTTCACTTTTTGCTCTGCCGGGAGCCTAACTATAAAGGTTTTATGAATAAGTTTTGTCTTGCATGCTTTTTAAAATCCGTGATTGCTGAAACCAAACATGGTTTTGGCAGTTGGTGTTCTTCTTGCCTCTTCTCAGGCCCAGATCACGATTCATTTTGTATTTTTAGGGTAAAACTAGTTAAAATTAATTGTCTGTCATACCTAAGTCACAGTCCTATGCTAGTGTCGGGAAATATGTTTTAATAATAATATAGTTTCTATTGGTATGGGCTAGGGGTTTCGAAGTCAGTTTGGCAATCACCCTGCACTCAATTCCAGATTCAATACTGAATGATAGGTGCCTTGAACGATAAGTCCATAAATGTTTTTAAAAAACAGAAAAATTTCGCCTCATTTCATACACATTGTTCATCATAACTTGTGCACACCCAAACACCCCCTTCCTTCCCCACGCGCATATATAAACACATGCGAGAGCATGGCAACTTGCACACACAGACACACACACACATGTGCATGCACAAACAAGTTTTCAAAATACAATTACCCAATATCACAGAAAGCAAGCGTGTTCGATGGGGCAACGATCGTCTTTTTTTTTTCTTCTTTGTCTTTGTACTACCTAATTTTGGGCCAAACTACCTGAAACTGACCCTGAATCTACCTGATATGGGAACTTTGAGGTCGGCAGCCCTGTAGCAAGACCGTCTATGGTCGTCGGCCTTCCTTTAGTTGCTCTTGTGGTGCAGACGTTATTATTTGGTAATGCGAGTGTTTGAAAAGTAGTTTCTTTCATCGAGTCATTTCCTTTTGACTACAAGTGGGAGTTTTTTATAGTTTGATAGCAATTTTTTTAAACACTGGAGCACAGTTATAGGTGTTTTCCTGATTATTGCAGAAAAATTTGGAGATTTTGGTTTCTAAATTTTTCTCCATAGTATCATGACCTGTATAAACTGCTTTTTAATTAGCTTGGCAAATGTATTTAGACTTAGCATGTCTCTAGAATTGACAGTAAGTCTCTCAATAGATTTTTCAGACTGATTTTTGTCTTTTTATGTTTTGTTTACAGCCTGTCATCCATTTTAACATTGTGGCCATGACAAGTAATAGACATGTTTCTGGTTAAAATAGATTTGCCCAGTCAGGAGTGCTGATGCCACTACCAGAATACTACCATAAACAACATTTATATAGTCGAACCTCTGTAAGACGGAATGGCAAGGGGGCCAGAAAAAAAATTTCGCTTAGACAGGGGGAGATAGAGGGGGTTGGGTCAAAGGCCCCGCCGGCGGGATCAAGGATCACTTGTCCGATCAGCAAGCAATGGTCAAAACTTCACACATCTCAATTGCTGTCCTGTCTGATAATGACATACTTGTCCTATTACCACCAGTGTTTGCCTTTCATGGGACTGCTGTTTGACCTATTAAAAACAGAAACGTTTGAACATCTTCTTTGCTTCCACCCTTAGCTCCACCCACCGGTGTAACAAGCACAGTCAACCAATGCCATCATGTAACAACAATTCGAGGAACTTTTTTCTCAGCTGGCTGTACGATCAGGGCGGCAGGCATTGGTCAATCTAATTTTACACCTCTGTCTTCTGGTTACCCAGGAAAGTTTCTGTAGTGGCTCGCTACTCGAGCACTCTAACATGTAGTTGTGAGATTTCACACCCACACTACCGTGACCATCTGCATCGCACAGGGCTCACATGATGGGGTAACATCTACCCCCAAATTGCACCCCTACTCCCCTTCCTGGCCCAGCGGCATGACCATGACGTTACGTTTAGAGCCTTCGGAACCAAACTTGTGAGTTTTGTTTCAAATCAGGGCTGAGCGGGCAAAGCATTTTCTGTCTTAGGCAGATGAAACACCTTCCGAAGGGAGCGGATTTTTCTTTCCGTTTCCGCGTTGGACAAGTTTCCGTTTTATACTAGTAATTAAAGAGGAATAAATCAACGGGGGAGCGGGGAGATTCCATTAAGGCAGATTCGACTGTAATAGTAGAGAGTCAGAAACATTTTTAAAAGCTTCGGAAAATTCAGTAGCAAAGTGTTAATATGTCTTGTTCTATGTTAAGTTTACATTTCTATTGATTTTGTATGCATTTGTCGTACTATTGTAATCATGTTTTGCAGGGAAATTTAAAGACATTTCTGATGGAAAATCGGCCTGAAGCTGATTCTCTGATAAAGAAAAATCAGCTGATCAGCTTTGCTCTTGATATAGGTTCCGGGCTTGCCTGTCTCCATCGTCATGATTATCTACACAAGTAAGTTGTTTTGACTGACATACTTATCTCAATGATTTTGCCTGTTCTTTTCTTTTAGTTGCATAGTTGATGGATAGTTTATATTCTTTTATGGTTAATTATTTTTCAATAATTTTTTATACATTGTATATCTATCCAATTGGTCACTTGTTGCAATCAATCATGCATATTGATTTGAGTCTAGGTGAAAATGTCTTTGAATTTTTATAGAAAGCGTTCATTTCATGGAAGGAAAGGAAATCTAATGAGGTCGTGCTAGAAGAAGCCAACTTAGGCCACCTACTAAAAGCAACAATCAGGAAGAGACAAATGCAATAACAGGGAAATTTGAAATAACACAAAGGCCTTGAACATCTTGCCCTCACTAGAAAAGTTAAAGAAATGTGAGGCAGGGGTAGACCCAGAGCAATGCACAAGGAAAACCCAAACAAATGAGTGACAGGGAAACTAAAGACCTGGATAATATGGACAGTTTTTTATGGTGCATCCAAGCAAAGAAATAAATGGAAAACTATTGATCACTGTATCTTTTTCAGATCTGGCACTTTATGACGGTGATACTAAATATTAAACGTATTAGCATCTTTTGACCTCTGATTTGTACAGACATTTATATGTTAAACCAAGCTTTCAAAGGCTCTCTTTTGCAAGTGTCAATTTAATTCTTGCATTGAGCAAAACGCAGCCTGAGTCTCCTCTTCTGTATGGACCGAGGGTTACTAAACCAAACCAATATTTTCAAAGTATGAAACCTGAATCCGATCGGTGTTCACAGGATGATTAAACATATTTCGTGTTAACATTTGAGTTAAAATGAAAGGGGCAAAAATTAGAATTTAAATCAATTGCAGCTTGTTATTTTCATGTCAGCAAATTCAGAGTCGAGAGCGAAATAAGGACCAGACAATAGACTCTCCCTGTGTTATATGTATGGTCACATAAAAGGTTAAAAAACTGTTTAACGAAGCGGTGGAGGGATGACACAACGCCACCACCAGTTAGGTCTAATTCTTTAGCAACAGCGGGATGTGGCCAGCCAACCAACACAGGGAAAGGAAAAAGTGGTGGAAAGGGTTAGAGTAATGCTGTCATTATTGTCTCATCTTGAACAAGCTATTTTTTTTTGGGGGGGGGGGGGGGTTTATGCCATATTTATATGATGTAAAGTCTTCTTTATTTTTCTTTGACTTTACTTTTCTACATTTGGATCACTTACCTTATTTTGATACCTTCACTTTGGTATGCCAGATAAAAGGATTTGTTTGAATTTTTGCAGCTGAAATTTTTTTTTCAAAGTTATTTCTCAGGAATGCCTTGATACAGGGATGGCTTTTAGGCCTAGCTTGATAGGAAGTGAATTTAATCAATGTGACCTGCTCTGGGAAAATTTGGCTCATTTTGTTTCAAGTTTTGTGACAGTTGCAAACTCTTTGATTATTCTAGAAAACATCTTTCTTAGATTTTTTGCAGCAGCTAGATTTTTGTAGGAATTGTATAAGTATAAGAGGTTTGAAAATATGTGGAAAATTTTTTTAATCCTGAGAATGTCATTTCATTGCGTTCTCCGTTGATTTGCAAACCTGAAAATTTCAATGGTTGAAACTTCAGGGTCACACAATTTGTTTTCACTTTCATGACAAATATGTTTTCTTCTCAGTGACCTTGCTGTGCGGAATTGTGTTGTTATGGGAGATCACAATGTCAAAATTGGGGACTACGGAATTTCTGATGTTCTGTTCAAGGTATGGCATATTGCTTTTTCTACATTAAGTTTTGAGCAACATTGTCTCTGATTACAGTATCATTCTTCGTGGGCGAGGACAGTTTGCACTTGTTTCAGTCACAGCTTTTTGTGACAATATTTCTAAAGAATGGAACTTATAATTATGGTCTTTGCCTTTTAAAGCATTGTGGTAGGGAAAACACTTTATTTTGCTGTCAAAAGTAGCTTTTATTTCTGTTATTTTCTTTTGTATTTATATGTCTTACGTTTGAAAATACGCATTGAAGATTCCATTTTGAACAGTTTGACTAGTTTACTCTTGATGCAGTCACATGAGCTACATAAGCACCTAATTTTTATGCGTACAGATTTAGAAAGATTTCAGTTTACCTTGTCTGTCATGTTGAGTTGAGGGATAGCTTGATATTTTTTAATATGATATGGTCATCTATTTTGATATGCCTGTCACCTACATAAACATGTTCTTTTTCTCTACAGGAGGACTATTTTGATACAGGGAAGGAGCTGTTGCCGATACGTTGGATGGCCCCTGAGAGTCTAATTCAAACAGAAGGAGTTTGGACAGCCCAGGTTTCAGATAAAACTTCAGATGTTTGGTATGTTGAGAAACTGTATTTATATGTATCATGAATTATTTGCGTCACTGTTGATATGTTGAAGTTATTTTTCTGTTTCATCTTATCGATTTGCTTTATTAACCCTATCCGTGCATCGTGTTTTACTATCGAATCCATACGACATGGGGGAACTCTGTGCCGCCACTTTCCAAAGAGGAAATTTACTCGTTAATCCGATCCGTACGCTATGTATAGCGGTTTGTCATATCATTTTTTTAGAAATACTTAAAATTTAAAAGAGATCTTCGCACTAGAAGTATTCTAAAATGTGAAGAATACAACCCCCCGGGGTACACAATGACCCCAGGTGTACGGAGAGGGTTAATTATTTTGATGGGGGGGGGAATGTTGAGTAGGTTCTCAGCTTATTTTCAAATTTTCTCTCCCTCTGCTTTTTTGCATTTCCTTTACTCTAGTTGAGACTGTTATTACTTACGTGCATTGATATTTTTCTGCTTGGGGAACTCACATTGTGATTAAATCTTGAGCTGTTCTGTTTTCTCTCAAAACGTTTGGGTTTTTTAATGTCTGAAGGTATGAGTAAAAGTTTCAGTTATGGGCCTTTTATGGTTTGCTAATTTTCCTTCTTTTTTCTTCTTAGTTTTGTTCTATCTAAATGATTTGATGTGATTTTCTTCATGCCACAGGTCGTTTGGAATTGTGATGTGGGAGATTTTGTCCTTGGGCGAGCAGCCATATTCTATGCTTAGTGATGAGGCTGTTCTTCAGGGAGTCGTGATAGACAGGCTTTTGCTTCCTCAAGAAGTGGATACAAGAATTCCTTTCAAAGAAGACCTGTAAGTAATTGTAACTGATTGGCAGATCACATATTTCAGAGGCTCAGGGGCTACTCCAACTGCTTTCATATTTTGTTACGTTGAAAGAAAAAATGTTTCTCAAACTCTCTGCAGAAAAGCCAAATATGAAACCAAAGTCTGAAAAGAAATGGGTAGGATTTTTTATGTTGCATTAAAATTATTTTCCATCATTTGCATTTCAGTATTCATTAAAGAATTATGTAGGATTTCTTTTAAAATCATTTTACCATTTACAATGCCACTGCTTATGAAGTCCCAAAAGTACAGTGAAAAATGTTCTGCCTCCACTGTGATTTTTTTTACACCCACACATTCTTTTCAAGCATTCAGCTCATAGGTAAGAGGTAAATTTTACACAGCTACCAACGCTCTCATGCATTTACCTTTTGGGTAAGCTATACAGGGTGGCAAGGGAATTCGTAAATTGGTCGTAAATTTTTGTTTAGGTTGGATAAGTCGGATTTTAGTCGTAAAAAGAATTTTTAAATGACAGAAATGGTTGGATCAACGTCGGCAATAAAAGGAAATTTGAGGAAATCTTTAAGTTGCCTCGCGAAAGACCCGAGAAAATACATAAAAGTTCTTGAATATTTGAAAACCAAATCCAATAACGTCCCTAAGTTCATTTTGTCGGTCGCAATCATTCGGCTTTTCCCGGTCTGAGAGTGAGAGCGCGGCGTGGCTATGGCCGCATACGGAAGTGCATGAGTGGTACTGAGGCTCTATCGGGTAAATCTAGATCTACTTTCGCTTTCACTACCACCCTGAAATTTGCCGGTCTGCTAACACAACATTGTAACATGCAGTTTGTGCATTACAAAGGCTGTGTCGCCATGAAAATAACTCAATATTTCTCACTAATGTAAAAAGAAAAGAAAGTTATACAAGCGTCTTGTCGGGCTCACCATCGTGACCGGCCAGTGAACCTGCGCGTTTGTATGTCACACACATGATAAAGTGTCGAGTGAGTACCGCGAATATTGGGGTCACCAAAGTTCATTCTTAGTCTGAGCACTGGGAAGTATAGGATTTAGGAATGGCAGCATTTTAAAAAAAATAATTAAGATACACTCGCGGGGGGGTTTAAAGGCAACACCAGGGGATAAAAACTGAACTTGGTAGCAAATTTTAGCATTAGCCTTTAGAATTTTGATTACAACGAAAGCTTTCTGCATAGTGTGTTTGGTGCAAGCCTTGTGTGGAATCGGGATCCGTCATACCTTGTAAGCCATGTTATTGAACTAAAGGGTTGGTGTGTCATTGGATGGGTGGTAGTCGAGGCGAGCTCGTAAGCTCAGTGATATTTTTATATAGAGAGGGATATAATATATATAATAAATTTGTTCGTGAAAGTGACAGCATCTTGATTCTTTATCTATGACTATGGATAAACTCAGAAGATAGTCTTTGAAGAGTAGAAGATTGACGGCACTTGGCCTACTGAAACCTATGCTAAAGACGGACTTATTTTTCTTAGATTTTTGTGACTATATGTGTAGACTATAATTAGAGAGAGATCTAGACTAGATCCAGTATCATGAGAAAGTGCTACTTCATCAACACTGAGTGGTTGTCCGACCCTAAGTATTCAGAATGATTGATGGAGTATCCAAATGATAAAAGCAAGTTCAGATGTAAGTTTTGTTCCCAAGTGTATGTCACTGTCATTCAGGTGGTACCTCAAACACACATTGAAGCCCAAACCAGCCAGTGTGGTGCCAAATCTATTCTTAGGTTTGCCAAGAACAGAACAAGTGTTGTGAGAGATACTGAAAGGAGCACCAACAGTAATATGATAGTAATCAAATAGAGAAGTTGTTGACACAAGTTTTCTCGTTCATGAGATGTTTTTAAACTCTAAAATAGCTGAGTTTTCAGTGTAGTCGCACAAAACTTGCCTATCTTGGATCATTTGGGATCGCAGCGATGATCAAGACTGCTTTCCTAAGATGTGTACGAAATAACCCCTTCTACGTGATTCTCTTTGACGAAAGCCGTAACACCGACAATGGCAAGAAACAACTTGACTTATAGTGGTAGGATTTTTTTTGGTGTGGTAGGATTTTTAGGAGGAAGATTTCCCTGGCTACCCTTCTATAAACAGCCAGTGCCCTCGTGCATTGATGTCATACGTATGCTGCGTCTATGCATGCTCTAACAGCTACCTGCATAAGACAATCATTTGCATAAACGACCACTCCCCCCCCCCCCCCCCTCCCCTCCCCTGGCATTTTCTTTATATTGAATAATTGTGATGACACTGTAAGATGTTTACCTGTCTAAGGCAACCATTTTTCTCATTGACAATGGGTGGCTATTGTAGACTATTTTGACTACACTTATGGATGGTAACATTTTGTATCCTTTTTGCCTTCTCTTCAAACAGGAGTACTATCATGACACAGTGCTGGAAGAATCCTGGTGAACGACCAGATATTGAGCAAATCTGTCACTCTCTCAATCAACTTCTGCGTCAGAGAGTGGACACAATGGACACTATGAACGACTTTGACCAGAAGTGGAACTTTTTGGTGCCCAGTCGCGGAGCCAGCAGCTCCGGCGCAGACAGCCTGGCTGGGAGTAGGACAGCCTTAGCTGGCAGTTTTGCCACAGTCAACTCTTCTTCTCCTGAGGAGGCGTCAGTCATGTCAGATGGTGCTGCAGTGAACACTACTCAGGAAGCAGCAGCTTTTGTCGGAGCGGGCTTTGAAAGCCAGGGTATCAGTACATCAACACCAGTATCTTCAAAAGGAAAAGTTCAAGAAATGCCCCAAGCTGTAGCTGCCATTGCTAATGACATTGGAGACAGTCGTGCTGGAAAGATTGCCTCAGCTGCTGAGAATACCAGCAAAAGTTCACCACAAGATGACAGCATCATCATTGAGAATGAAGTCTCACGAATTGAGGAGACGCGTGATACATTTGAAGCCACAGTGAGCTCGCCAAGCGACCTGCTCATGGTGACAACAAGTACTCCCAAAAACCAGCAGAGTCAAAACTCAACGGCTCAATTTTACTCAGCAGAATCATCCAGAAACAGCGCCTATATGTCTGCCATGGAAAAGATCAGTAGCCCTGAACCATCAGATAATGCCCCTGAACTGTTACAGGGTATTGGACAGGATTTTAGTCTGGATTCTAACGGATTGTCTCTTAGCGAATTCGCAGATAATACACTGCAGGACCCTACTCCTGAAGTTAGCAAAAATTATTCCAATATCACAGATTTAGATGATCTTGTCATGAGTAAAGTGGAAGCGAAAGAAACAGCAGATGAAGAAACTGGGGATCAGTTTGGTGATTTTGTTCAAACGTCCCCAACAGCGCCGAGAGCTGATTTTACCGACTTTGAGAAGGCTTCCATTGGGGCATCAAGTGCTGGAGGAGTCAGTGAGGAATTTGAAGTTATTGAAAAAACTGAGGCCGCTGAGATGGAGACTGCTTCCATGAATGATTTCTCTGACTTTGTGGTATCTGCCAATGAAGAGAAAGCAGAACAGAATCAAAGTAGTATCTCTGTCAACAACACTGCCAAGGACGAGTTAGCAGACTTGTCTTTCTCAAGCACAACTGGAGACAAGTCTGCCGATACTGTTTTGCCTGCATCCTCATTGTCTTCTACCTCACACGATGCCTTATTTATTACCTCTGCAGAGGTTGACCCATCCTCCAGCTTAGACAGTGGACTTCTTACTTCTGATTTGTCTGCCCAGGAGCAAGATGCAGTGAAGATAGAGGTTTCAAGTACAGATCCAGGTTCCAAAGAAGAAACAGAACAAAACATATTTTCAGAAAATGTATCGCAGGGTCTAGAAGAGAAGGAGGTATTTGGCTTTGCTAGTGGCGAGCCTGAGATTCCACCACAAAGCAGCAACAATAATTCTCTCCTGATAGGCTTTGGTGAAGATGATTTACTATCAACACCGGACCCCAGCCTCAAGAGCGATCTGTCTCTCATCCCTGACCCTGAAGGTTTTCTCCAGTTCCAGGCATCTCCGAGTAAACCAGAAGAATCTGCTTTCCCCGATTTAATTGTTCCCATCAGTGAGAACACCCAGAATTTTGCGCCATTGGAGGCAGAAGTGCCGACAGTTAAAGAGGCCCTTGGGGAAGCACAACGAGACCTTCTGCCAGCTTTAAATGAAAGCAATGACTTCAGCTTTATTGAAGTTGGTGATCAACCTCCAGCAGCTGCAACGTCCTTGACGGATCAACAACAGGACCTGCTGCTTATCGGCGACACTGGCTCAGAAAAGGTAGGTACTGATAGCAAATTTGAATCCGCCTCCTCACACAGCCCTGAGTCAGAGTCTGGAATCAACAGCCGCAGTGTCACGGAGAGTCTGAGTAATGTTGCCCCCACGCAGGACGGCCTGGATTCTAGTGATAGTCTAGGGTTTGTGGACACTAGTGATCCTACAGGGGATAGTGTAATCTCTGAGGGACATTCTGCAGATCAAGCTTTCCCTGAGTCTGCAGATTTCAGATTAAGTCCACCATCTTCATTCAGTGGATCTAACCTGTACAGGTCCAGTCATATCCTACTGGCGAAAAGCAATGAAAATTTGCTGATTGACAGCCAGAACCAGGAAAGTGAGCCTGTTGTGAGGGAGAAGTCCCCTGACCCAGTGGAGAGCCCAGAAGATTCGGACAGTGAAGTGTGTAGTGACTCTAGTGAAACCAGCAGCACTTCTGGGAGTGGCAAAGAGTACAACTGTCAGGAGGATGTCTTCTCGGACACTGGTCAGCCCCCGCCTTCCCCACACCCCCAGGCTTCTTCCCAATTAAATTCGGTGTCCAGTAACTGTTTTGACTCTGAGGAGGCACCTGAGTCGTCTTCCTATGGTGACTTTGATGAGCAAGCTCTTAGAATTGCCAGTGAGATATACTTATCGAAAGGGGTGAAGTCATCTCGGGTATATGAGATACCGCCTCTAGAGACAATACCAGAACACCAGCCAATGCCAGCAATCTCGGAAGATCCAGTCCCTACCCCATCATCGGACACGAGCTCGGTGGAGGTGAAGTATGACGACCTCTTTAGCAGCGACGGTTACGAGTGGGACGACTTTTTCGACGATCCTCTCATGGGTAAGGAAATGGAGGGCAATCACTCATTTCAGGAGCAGCAGCCACTGTTTCGCGACTCCGATGTCTCAGACTGGTCATTAGACATTGATTCTGAGAGCATACACAGCAGCAGCAGTCTCCAGTCCAGAATCTCGGAAGACCTACCAGTCAATAAGTCCACCATGTCTGATGTAGCATTGGACAATTCACTAGACTCCGACAAAAGCGTGCGGTGCAAATCAGACTCAGAATTACTAGTCTCATCCTCAGCTTCTCATTCCAGGGGCCGTACAATCTCAGGAAAATCTCTAGTCTCCAGTATTTTAGCCCAGCGCAGTATTAACCCGCTGACTGGCTCCTCTCAACGACGGCCAAACACGGAAACGGGCAACACCAGCTTTTATTCTTTCACAGAGGACTTTGACACAGACACAGACACCTCCTCTGAGGGTCCCCTGAGCCCTACTGGGGCTTCTCAGAACACCAAACCCCAAGAGCCAGTCTCCTCCAATTCCTCCTCAATATCTTTACCATCCTTACCGTCCATACCTTCCTCATCGTCCCCTGTACTGCTTGATTCTTCCTTCCTCTCTTCTCCTCACATTGGTCCTCCTACTCCTGCTCAATTTTCCTTCCCCTCCCCTTCCTCCTCCCACTCCTCATTCATAAGTGAGATCTCAGAAGTGCATCGTGGCTCACCTCCTGATGTCCTCCCTGGCCCAAGCATGGGGTCAGACCTCTGGCTTGAGGTAAACTCTTCATCATCATAGTGCATGGCACTCACCTTGTCTCTACTACTTCTTTTGTGATTTTTTTGGCTGATGTGTTATGGCTGTTCTGTTATTTTTTTAGTTCATGGCACAACTATTGACTTCTGTGTACATGATATGATTGGGCGGTATGACACAATTTTAATATTAGCCTTTTGGCTTTTGTTAGTGGACCCACCAAAAAGTGAAGGTATAATGTTAATTTTGTTGCTGAGTGAAGGTTTTCTCCTAGGTCTGTCTTCCTCTTCCTCTCTGTTCTTTCTTTATTTTAATAACCCCATTTCTCCTTTGTTTAAGTCCCCCGAAAGAAGAGCAAAGTTCTTACAAAAGAACAATAGTTTGATCTCTTCTTTGGACGAAAACATAGAGAACGCTGATTTCAGAGATTGACTCAGTAAGTGATGATAGGTATAAAAATTCCCTTATGATTTCCAACTTGCCCCCTCATAGAGCTGGCAGACTGCAGGCGGCTTTAAGCCCTGATCGGCGCTGTTGGCTTTATCGGAATCCGAACTACATTCTTATTACGCCGAAAAACTGCGAAGGGCGCCTCGCTGTCAACTCGCAACCTCAGTGCATTCTTTTTTTTAACAGTGAAAATGTGACTTTTTCTTAAGCTCACTCTTTGTTGTGAACCGTTTTCACTGTTATTAAAAATGGAGATACGACAAGAAAGCACTGAGGTCGCAAACTCTCAATGCAGTCTCGCCGTCACCAACGCGGGTTCAGCGGTTTGCATGACGGCATCCGACTGGACAGGGGACAATTTTAAAAGGTCATTTTAGAGCTGGTGCTTCACGTAGACAAAAATTAATTACATTTTTAAAATCAGCGTCGTCAAATTAGGGTGGCAACAAAGCAGAATTACATTTTAAGCAATATTTTAGGAAATTCGTGTTTTTCGCCCCCAAATAAATGCTTCATATTCATAAATACCAGCTGTGTTGTGGTGGAATTTTTTTCATGGATCTAGATCTAGGTCTTAGGCGCCTTCTATGTGGAGTCGAGCAAACACCTACTGGCGCCTGTCAGTGTCGATGTTCAGCCGCTTAAGTTTCAGCATTCTCTATGTTTTCGCCCTATCGAATGCAAATATTTTGTGCCAAGGCTTTTCAGCAAACTTTTGTTGTCTGTCCTATGAATTAAAGAAGTTAATCAGATAGCCGGACCAATCATCATGAACATGGAGAGGAAAATGAAGTGCCTTTGTGTTGGTAATTTGCTTTCCGTTTTTGCCTTGCCCTTTGCTGTATTTGTCCATACTTTTTCAAATTATACCAGTCTCGTTCTACACCCATACTAATGTGAAGGATTGTTGGGGGTTTTTTTGTTTGTTTTTTATTTAAATACTTTTTTTTTGTTAGTTTCTGGTTTGTGTTCTTTTCTTTTTTTAAAATAAAGTCCCGTTTAACAAGGATATATGCATGTTATAATACGACAAGGTGTATGCCCTTCCATCACCCAGACTAGACAGTTTATTATAGTGCATCCATTTATTTAATTTGTGGTGGTGTTCACCCCTATATTCCTGGTCATAGTCCCGAGTTTAGTGTAGAATTCTTCCTCATAAATTACCATGAAGGGAGTGGGTACTCAGCTCTGGTCTGTCCTTATTACTTTTTTTCAGGTGTTTCTATTCATTTCAGCTAATCTGCTTCTTATTGCAGTTTGTCAGAAAATTACAACTCAACTTGATGAATAGGGAATAAGGACAAGTGTAGATTCAGTATGTTTTTACTACGCTTGGGTCTTTTTGCTGTTCACACAGTACGTTTTTCTTTTTCTAGTTTCTCTCTTTAATCATGCTTCAATATAAATGTTTGGTCTGGGCATGATTGCCCCCTCTATACTTTGGTAGCTTCCAGTTGGCTGTGCCTGCATCCTTGTCTTTCCTTACTGTTTTTCTGTTCAACCAACTTCAGTGCAATGGTATCTGGACTCTGGGGCCACACGCATTCCTTCTTCTCTTCTCGGCGCTTTCTAGCAGTGTCTCATTCTTTGACATTCTTACTTGTAGTTCAGGTTTATTTGTCAGTGCACGAAAGTATTCCTTTAATTCAGCATAGATTGTAATTCAAAGCATGGTCCAGATTTCTCTCTTTCTGTCTTGCTATCAATTCAAAGTTAAGTTGTTATTTTTTTGACAGTGGTTCATGACTTCCAGTGGTCACACTAATATAACGAAGTTTTTATGTCAGTGATTAGTGACATTTTTTTTAACCTATGGAATTTATTTTTAAATTTTCTCAATGGGATATTATGATGTTGCAAAATGTTGAAATTTACAGTGCAAATTCAAATATACTTACACAAGAGAGAACAGCCTGGTTCCAATCTGATTCTTTTACTTGCAACTGTTGTTCTGTTTGCCTGTTCAGTTGCGCCATAGTTGAAAGTGACCACAGTGGACATTCATTTGCACTAAGCTGTTGTGTATTTGTTGTCAGTTTGTGTGTTTATAAACTTGAAAAAGCAAATGGTTATTGGTTAAGCATAATACCCAATCACACTTACTTTGCCATCGTGGCGTTTTTTCTCCTTCTCTCCAAAAATCTGCTAACATCCTCAGCATGAGCTCAAATGAGCTGGCTCAAGCAGGACTAGAAGAAATTAAATCATAATTGAGGTCTTTTAAAGCATTTCATAGGAAATTTGTAAACTTAAGGTTTAAAGTATAATTTGTAGCAATTTCTCAAAACAAATAAAGAACGTTTGGAGTTGATGGCTAGCATTTTAAGATTTAAGTTTTCTTGCTTATGTCTCAGCTTTTGCTTTTATTGAAGTCGTTTTTTGGCGCTGATGCTCACGGATATTGCTTTGGGTGATTCAGTGATACAGTGATGAACAACATGAGTGTACTATTAGATTTGATTTTTTTTAAATCTCACCTTTCACCCCAAGCAGGCAAGGTTGATGAAACTGATTGGCTGTTCCACCAACAGGGTGTGTTCCCTCCCATCAGATAGGGTTCCACTGATGCACCACTACCTCTTTGACAAAGGGTGGCATGCTTTCTTCGTTCCTAATAAATATTATATTTTCCTCCAGCTCTCTTTCCTGACAATCTGTTGAGTGAGAGTAGCATCTAGGAACAGCTAAACGTTCTAAACCCAAGTGTTGAGCTCAGCTTAAGACTATTAGTTGGGTTATTTTTTTGTCGAGCTGAGAGTTCAAAGTTTACCCCTGAAAATGAAAAGGATGTCACCTTTCTCCAAGCTACGCGAGTTTAACTAAAGTACCAGAGAGCTTTGGGCTGCGAAGGTAAAACTTTGCAGTATTTAATAGTACTTGAGAACCAAATACACAGTTTAAAGGAGAAAATGCGAATTGTCTCAAAAGGATATGTGTGAGGGTAATTTACCTTAAAGCAAGAGTCGTTTTTGGACTGGCATAATAGATTCAGGCATCCATTGCTTTTTTTTTTTTTTTTAATATTTGAAAGGGTAGGAGTTGGGGAGATAATTTTTTCAGACATGATTCCATGGCTGCCAGAAAGTATTTTGTTGTCCTGTGGTTTATACAGTGGATGTTTGCATTTTTTAGAATGATTTAGAAATCAAGGCAGCTAGTTTTCATAAGGGGGCTACCTATTTTTGTAGTTCTTGGATCTCCTGCTAATAATTGAACTAACTTGTTGTAATTTCATCCTGTTTCCTGACTACTCATGATCATTGTTATTTGAAACAGTTGGGGGGGGGGGGTTGAAGTATAATTTTGATTGTTTTGCATGATTGTATATATATATGCACAAATTGTTTATGCCTCGCAAAGACTCTGAAATGGAAGGGCAGATTATTGGCTCTGTTTTCGATTGTTTTGTTTGATCTCATGTCCCATCAAGAGTCTGCAAAAGAAAAAAACCACACTTTTATCATTTCACATTCTTTCATTTAAAATATGACTTCCCCACCAGTGCTTATAGTATAGCCTTTGCTCCTGGTCTAGATGTTAGGGGTAGTAAGCTGTGAGATCTTTTGTTTTCATTGCAATAATTTTTTTAACGTATGTATCACAAATTTTCCCACAGGAATGTGATGCCCTCCTTTTTTTTTTTTTCAGGCTACCATTTGACACTTTTGAAGGCACTTTTAATTGTTTAAATCCTTTCCAGTCTCTTAATTTTGATGGGGTACACTTTGTATTTGTGTTTGGGAAAGCCAGCTCTTCTTCAGATTTCTGTTATGAAGGTGTCTTTATTGTGCACAATAGAAATGCAGGACTTCAAATTTTGTATCCTTTTTAACAAACTAAATGCTCAGTCCAACTTACCTTCTGATCTGGATTTGAAAATGCCTGGTCAGTTTGTTGATACAGATTTTTCATGATTTAGGAAGTGGGATCAAACAAAACAGATGAGGCAGTCCCCGTCCCAATTCACTGTCTTTGTATTTTCTCACAAGCGTTGTGCAAACTGTGGCGGTTCTCATAGTTAGTTATGTTGTGTTGTACATTTATATTGCGATGCTGAGACCACGAGTTGAGCTGCATGTTGTGTTTGTGTGTTTTGTTGCTCTTAGTCATAAAGCACTTAACTGCGTTGGAAAGAAGAATGCAGAAAGCTGGTTATTTGCTTACCGTCACGGTTTTTGATGCACATCTTGTAAACTCTTTCCTATGATGAATGTCTATGTTGTCAGTGGAATGTGGTCACAAAATTATTTGTTCAATGTAAATATTTTTTTCATTCATGTTATAAATTAGGGGTGAGAAGATATGTTGGTAGTGCCATTTTAAGGAGATTTCAGAAATTCTGAGGTTTGAGGTTTTTTTCTGCATTTTTTGTCAACAATGTTGTTCTTCATACAAGACTCTTTATGTCAGCTGTCAGTTCAGTTTTGTTCTCAATCTAACAAATTCAAAGAGTCTGTCGTCTAAGGAGCAGCTCTGGTTATGCTTAAATACATATTTATATGTCATCCTGTTTACAGCAGCACCTGAAAATGTTTATCATAACTCGCGGGGGAGGGGGAGGCTGTTGCCGTTATTCAATATTTTTTATTATTATTTTAATTTTTGTTCATAACCTATTAGATTGCTTAATTATGTATCTATGGAGGGTGTCAATGCTAAACGTCTCTTTTTTCCTTCATGGGTTTTTGGTGCTTATTCGAAATATTTTCTCATCTTTTTGTCATTATATTTAACTTGGTGCTTGGAGTTTCATTAGTTTTACCTATCGATAATGCAATGTTTTATTGCGTTTAGAATTAAAACAGCACCTAAACCTAAACAACTAGTCCCTCTATAAATTAGTTGTTACTTATAAGTAGTAATGCTGGAGAGCTATTGCTCATATAAAAGTCAGTATTATCAAATTAGTAGAGAAAGACATTTCTGTGGAGATTTGAGATGAAACATTAATTAGTGGCATTTGGCTCTGGCCAAGCACTAACTACTCTATATGTGTCTATATTTTTGTTACATCTTATTTATAAGTACTTTTTCTTTCTTTTCCATCACAAAGCACAGCTGAAGTTTTGCAATGACTCCACTTAATAGGCCTTGTTGTGAATGGCATTTTACATGTTCTGTCATTTACCTCAAAGAAAAGAATCCTTTGTAAAATATAAATTGCTGTTGAGAAATTTGCTCTCTCCACGTACTCTTCAAACCATGAATTGGACTGTAGTCATTCTAATAACTATAATTTTTTTAAAGATTCGAGAAATCTGTAATATTTGAAGGTAATATAATGTATATATATCATATTACTTTACTTCTACAACTGCAACACTGGAAATACTTCATTCTCGGGAGAGGGGGGGGGATTAGGGTAGTATAGTAGTCACAACACCTACCTCATAGTCAGGTGGTTTTTGTTTCAGTTTCGGTTAGCCTATCCAGATTTTCTCTGAAACTTTTGAGCGCTCTTCTGGTTGGTTTTTCCGGATAGATGAGAGTGGATGTAAAAAGCATAGATTTATTTAGCCTAACTGCACTGAAAAAGACCTATAAATATGATGAGATGAACATCAAATACAAAAGTGGAGGTATCATGTAGCAACAAAACCAGTAATTTGAGTTTAGTGATGACCATTGATCTCACTGACATAAGTAGGGTGTACACTTAAAGTTTTGATCTGGAGACCCATACATTGTGTATGTTATGTTGGGCTGGTCCCACGCTTGAGTACTGCGCCAGGGGACCAAGATGACGTATTTGTTCTGTTGGGATTGGTGATGAGCCTGTTTTGCAACCAACAGCGTTCTATTAAGTGGAGTTTATTGCTACTCAGATAGCTATTCTAGAGACCACTTAAAGTAAAGCTGTAGCATCTAGTTTTGTTGTTGTTGTTTTTTTTCTTTTTAGTTCATGTTAACAATATTGAAGGAAACACCAGAGTTGACATTAAAAGTGAAGTTTTTGTAAAGTTCAAGACTGATTTTATTGATACAGTTTAAAAGAGTTTTCATTTTATTTTTTATTGGTATTTTCTTTGATTAGTTAAAAAGAAGTTTAATGAGCAAGTTTACCATTAATGAGTTTTAAAATGATCTTTCGTACAATGTCTTTTTAAAAAAAGACCTTTATATTTTATTATACCAAAATTCTTATTATCCCCTGCTTGACCAGTTGCTATCAACTATCAACTTTATATTGAATTATTAGAATGTCAGGGAAATGCAACAGGTATTTTTCTAACACATTGTCAATTCAACTCATGGCCAAGTCTTTAACTGTTTTTGTTTTCTCTCCTCCTTGTCCCGCCCACAGAAGACCGGAGCAACGGCTCCTAGCGCTCAAATTAACCAGGACATTTCTTCTGACTTAATGGGAGACCTCCTTGGCAGTGCCCCCTCCCTGGCAGAGAGTGTTGGCAGCTCTGACAACGAGACTTTGGCCGCGCCCAAGGAAGATGATGCTGGTGACAGTGAGCAAGCTGCAACTACTGAGTCTGGAGTCGGGTCTCTGATAGACTTCTAGTAGCAAAGTTTTACCGATCAATGGTGCTGCTGATGTTCGATAGCCAAGTTTGTTTTGTACTTAACATATCACTTAGTACTTCATATATTTATATAAGTATATCTATTATGTATAGTTTAAGAGGTGTGACTTTAGTGTACCCATGACACATGTTGGTGCATGAGTTTATAGAGTTGTGTTATTATATTAATAGAGGTGCTTTGGGTTGTGTTTGTTGTTTAGATTTATCAGTTTGTTGGTTTGTTTTGTTTTTTGGGGGGTGGGGAGGGGGGGGGGGTATTTCAAGCAAAGCAAAGTTAAGTGAGTAATGAATTGAATAAGCAAGCATTACTTTGGTGTCATTTCAGTACCGTAATGGGTTGTTGATTATGCATTTTGTTTAGCATCCATGGGCATTTTTGCAAAGAGATGTTTAACGTTTACCTTGTGGACATGAGCCCAATATGCTGATTTGAGCATAATAATTTTGTAATCTAATGTTAACTTCTTGGGCATTAACTTCAGCACTGTATTGGGAAAGTAGAGATTTTAGTTATATTGACAAACAGCTTTTCTCACAGCTGTATGAAAACTTGCTGTTCTAATTTTGTGTTAGGGGTAGCGTTCACAAATTCTTTAAGATTGTGATGGTAATGTATTTTTACGCAAATTTCCGGCCTATAAGGCGCAATGTTTTCTGAGCAAACTGGTCACTGTGCCTTAATAGTTGAGATTCTTTTATGAGCAGATACAAAAAGTAAATAAACATGTATTGGAATAAGTCATTTGCTTTGGGATTTGCAAAACTCGCATAATAGACAACACTCTCACATCATCTTTGTTATAAAATTTCATTCTACTGCTTCAGAAAGTTGAGGTGTGTGATTTTTATTGTTTATATTATAATGATCCCAAAGTTGTTCTCTGCGTCTTTATACATGTGTCCTATCAGATGTAAGCGCCTTACTTACTTGTGGCCAAGTTACAAAACTCTTGGAAAAACATCAGAGCACTACTCATGCTGTATGCCACCTTATAAGCCAGAAATTACAGTAGCCAACTGAGTGCTCTGTGTGCCTGATTGTTCCTAATGCTACAAATTCTAATGTAAACATAAAAGTTGTAAAAATATGTTTTGTGCTAATTTGCTCCATGCATTAAATTGAATTGCTGTGTAGTTTTGAAAAAAAAATTTGGAGCATCTTCATGATGGTCATTTTGTGCACTGAGCATGGCAGCATTACACTTTGTCCCCTGTCTTTCAAAATATTGTGTATACCTTTGTACCGGTACCATATGTTCTGGGTATGTTTACCTGCAGATGTCATTATGGATGAAAAGCTGTGAATATTAAATTCACAAACGTCCTATCGTTGTGTGTAAGTGCAAGTCTTGTGAGTGCCTGTGTAAAAAGATTGTGAAAGCGTGGTTTTGCCTAATCAATCAGCTTGCTTTGCACTTCCCTTTTTGTCATTGTGATTTTTCTAGAAATTTTTTCCTTTGTGATGCATCTGATCTCTAAACTAAACAACACCAAGGGAGAAAATGTTTTGCTGTCAGATGTGCAGTAAGTCCAGATAACATAAAGGTCTGTAAAGAAAAAGGTTTTGGAATACTGGTATCAAACAGTTAACACATTTAATAAAGCTAGGTCTTTTCTGTTCGTATTTATGCATAGTCTTGTGTGTTGCGCAATTTATGATTCCAGAGTGCAATTGCTACATGAAATCCATAACTAAATATAGATCCAATTGATGACTTGAGATGTCTAATTATCTTCGATGAAGGTAGTTATTCTCAACTTAGCTGCAGGGTTACCAATAGTGCCTTCCCAAGATTTCTCAAGAAAAAAATTCCTCGCCCACCGATGAAGATAGTGGGATGACTGAAAAATTTCAAATCTATTTATGTTGCTCGATACTGTAATGTGCTTTCTTATGATGAAACTGTCTTGAGAAGACTCCTCTGTAGTAGGTGAACAAGGATCTTTCACTCTCTCTCTCTCTCTCTCTCTCTCTCTCTCTCTCTCTCTCTCTCTCTCTCTCTCTCTCTCTCTCTCTCTCTCTCTGACTGCTCTCTTCTCTCTCTCTCTCTTTCTCTCTCTCTCTCTCTCTCTCTCTCTCTCTCTCTGTCTGCTCTCTATGATCTATCTCTCTTCTCTGTCTCTCTCATTTTGTTTTAACTTTCTTTGCTGAAATAGGATTTTTGACCATCATCAAGATTACGGTATGCGTATAGTTGGTGTGTCAAAGATGTTGTAGCTGTATCCAAATAATGTAGATATGTGTTTTTGTTTTAACACTTTCACTAGCATTTTTTAGGTTCATGGGAGAAAATATTGAGTATAATATTTTGTTCCTTTTGTCCCTTGAGAGGCTGAAACGTAGAGAGCATTTCTGTTTCTGAATTCAGTGAAGAGCACATAGTTTAAGTAGCTGGTGGCATAATCATATAATGTCATAGCTTTTACGGGCTATCCAAATCCAACTGTTGACGTCAATAAACATTTTCTGGCTGTCACTGGACTATATAAGTTAGTTTTATATCAGGTTCAAGTATGAGGTTTAACATTACCCTTAGTTGTTCTCCCATCTTCTTTGTTTATCCTTATTGTCTAGGAAAAGGTTTCAAGTCATGATCTACACTATATGAGAAAAGGTTCAGGCGCAGTATTTTTCACAAATTATGATGTTTCAAAAGTCATATGTGACACACTGTCATACTGTGATAAAAAAAGTGTCAACATGTTCTTAATGTTAACTAAGATTGGGTTTGTTCTATGGGTAGTTTGACTAGAGTTATGCAGGGCAAAACTTCTCTTGCACATGAATGAGGATTAGGAAATTTGAAAATGCCGGTAACTGGAACTAGGTTTTTGATCAGAGCAAAAATAACAGTTTGTTCCATACAGTATATGATATGCAGTATAACACGGCTAAATCAAACACAGATTACTCGAAATCACGGATCTGTCGAACTGTGCCTGCGGTCCCGTTTTTTCTTTTCCTTTATCTTTGTAAGAAAATCACACAAAGCTCGAACTCAAACATGGAATAGTCAAACTAATTACGCCGCTGTAGAGGTTTAAGTCAATGTCCTTTGAGGGGTAATAATAAATTTTTTTTTAACAGAAAAAGGCCAATCGGTAAAACACCTCCTTCCCCCCTCCACAGAAGCAGCTGGCTGTGCTCCTTGTAGCGCGCAGCTCGACGCGCGTGCCAAGGCCCTATGCCTAGCTAGGCTTGTGTGGAGCTGGCGAGAGGACGGGTTGTGCATCACACGATCTATTGCTTTGCCCCTAAAGTAGCAATCTTTGTGCTTCCCTTGATTCTCTAACACAGCCAATGTCATAAGACTGTTCACTGTTCTGAGGCCGGTCCCGATGAATTCGAGGTATCCGTGGTATACTGTATAATATGTATTGGTGCTTGAAAGTCCCAAAAGCACACAGCTTTCCCATTTACTGTCGCTTTTGAGAGAAGTGTTTATTGTAGAATATGAAGAAAGTTTCTTTGCAAATTTATGGAAACAGTTCAGTCACTACGGCAGTTTGGATATAATTTTTCCCTTGCTGTTCGTGAAACAGATTATCGCATTCAAAAATGAATAGTTAAGAAGTTATTTTCTGCACAAATATGCTCTTATTGTCAGTTATGGGTCACATTACTCTTATTCTGCTTCCAAATTTTCTTTTGTTTATAGTATCTCCTTAAAAAGGTTGTGAGTAGCAATGACCTTATTTATTTTGACAGTGACATTCAGATTCATGTCTGTGCTGTATCTTTTTATCATTCCTTTTTGATGAATTACAGTAGTACAGATGTGTCTAGAGCTATCATCAAGTCTTTCGCAACGCCATATTATTACATCTGTATTGCTGTGTTTCTATATTCCATGTATTTCCTTTGTCTAAATTGTATAGTGATGAGGCAAGTGTCTCCCTTTTTTAATGTCTTTCCTTGTGATCTTTCTCTGAAGTTAAATTCTCTTTGGATCTCAATTAAGATTTTTTTAAACGATGAATCCCAACAAAAAATGAAATGAACTGCTTGCTTTTGCTGTAAAAAGTTAACACTTGTAAAAAGTTAACACTTGGCAATTCCATCTTGTTAAGATGTCCTGTGCTAAAATGAACATAAAACCTTAGTTTACACTGGGTCCATGTTGTGTAGACAGGATTAGCTTGTCGGTTTTGTTGCATTGAAAGGATTTCAAATAAAGCGGTATGCTCTCAGAAGACATTGATGTCTTTGTAAAACAATTCTGAAGTAACTCTATCTATTTTTCTTCTGCAAGTAAAATGGAAGGAAAGGGGAGATTGATGGATATATGGAAGAAAGAGCACATGGTGATTGCTGAGTTTCACACTTGCAAGCAGAAAGGGTGGGGTTTGGTGGGGTTTTTACCTTCTCTTCATTGTTTCAGGCAAGATGTGAGTGTTTGTTGTCATGCTGTCTTGCTGCACACTTAAACTCAACTCAACTTTATAATATAATAGCTCTTGCTGCATGTGTTCCCACTGTTGTTTTGCTCCAAGACATATCGTGTTCTAACCAGCACTTTTGCTTTATCAATCATTTCTACGCATCAGGTAATATTTGTGACTTTGCTTATTTCCCTTTACATTAACACTTTGCAGTCACACAGCCTGCAGTACAAAATACCCCATCTGGTCACCCAGCCAGGAGAGCAACTGCAACAGACTTCTCGGGCATGTTCTGCGCCAGGTGACCGGAACGGATAATTTTCAGCGGCTCATTATTACGCCAAGTGACTGCAAAGTGTTAATAAATTATGTTACATTGATTTAGCATTCTTCTTTTCCTTTTATGAGTTTATTTTCTGGTTGTGAAATTTCTTTATGCTCCTTTTTAAACATTCAGTTGCTGATTTTCTGTTTCCAAATCAAAATTATTTCTTGGTACGATTTTTTATACTTTATTACCCATAATTGTTATGGTTTCTTTATAATTGATTAATTTAAATTAGACCCACAGTTGTCAGTTTTACAATTCATGTATTTTGTAGTGTCTTGTTCTAACATCGGTTTTAAATGCCTCGTTTTTTTCTAGGATATTTGTAATTTATTTTCTTTCCTGCCCTCATATTCTCAGCTAAAGTGACGACAGTTCTTCGGGCTGGGGTTTTGCTCAAGTTATGAAGAAGACACTCCAATTGTTACCTTTTGGGCTATAAAGTAAATTCCCCTTTTCGCGAAATGATTTTTTCTCTATTTCTGTGCTGCAGGTGTTGTAATCTGCAAAAGGTGAACAAAAACATCCCGTATGCTCATTACAAATTTATAAAGTAGAGTAACACAAAATATGGACTTTTCTATTAGTAATACTATTAGCAGATGTGCAGCCGGTGTGCATTAGATTGGGGTCAACAGAAAGTTATATTAATTGAAGAGCTTCCCGAAAGGGTTTTTTTTCCCCAAAATTTTCTAATAACAATTTCAATGCTCAAATGTGTTCATTGCTTATATAGATGTCTGGCTCTTTTCATCTTAGTACATGTACAAGCAGCTGAATACAAACTGACAATAAACTAAACTAGTTCCACTTTCATGTAATAGTAATAGATTACTGTTGCATACAGCTTTATATCTTTTTGGATGCTTTTAATAGTATCAGAGATATTGGAGAGTGCAAGTATAGATTGTTTCATATGTGTGTGATAGGTGTTTGTCTCCTGGGGGTATGAGTATGACTACGCAATCATTCCATTATTTTTTAAGTCTGCACGTGCTAAAGAAGGCCAATTAAAAGGAAACGGAAGCATAAAGATGTCAGGGTTGCATCTACATTTGCTTTATTGTGAGTGATACGTGAGGAATTTTACCATTTTTTAACCCTCCAGTGTCGTCATGTAAGAAATATTGTAGGCAAACTTTTTCTAGGATTGTGGATGTAATTTGTACAGTAGATAAAAGTGCAGTTTTGAGCTTCACACAGCACCATTTCGGGAGTTTACATGCTCTTGCAGTGGCACTAAAGAAATAGTGCATTGTGTTACCAGGACCCACTTTGTGTTATAGAGCCCATGACATCATGAAAGTTCTAAGATGCATTTGTTACTTTCGGCTGACAAAAAAGAATAGCTGTTTTGGGGTTTTTTCATGTTTATTTGTATTAGTAATATTAGATTCATATAATTACTCATCAATACAATTAGTCAACTTATATAAATTTACACTTTCCTTTCTCATTAAACAAGTGATTTAATCATGCTTCTTAGTGTAGTGTAATGAAACATGGTCTCTACTGGCTTATAGTTATATGTGCCATAATTCAAGAAATAAGAATTCAGTCTGAAATGTTTTTTCCAAGGACTTAAAATCTTGAACAAAGGGGCTACTTCTATTATTCTGTGAACTATTGAAACTATAGGTTATTATATTTTGTTGCCATAATAAAAACAACACCAACGGGAGATGTAATGGCTTGTTTTGTTCATTGTTTATTTTACTTCAAAGCGCCAAGACTGCCTTGAGGTAGAGCCACCAGGGAGTGAGTGCAATAGCAGTAATCTTTATTATTATTCCAAAAGTTGTTTTCTTTTTAAAATGTTACGAGTTCCAAGACTGTAAAGTGCAAAACAATGACTTCTGAAAAACTGCAGTGTCGAGGATGAATTTGTTGACATTTAATAACATCAAGGAAGACAGAATTCTTTGCCAATTCAAACAGCTCTGGGTATTAAAAATATTATGCTTTTGTTCATGTTTACCGTCCCTAGCTCTATTGAATTTGCTGAATGAGTGTTCGTGGCACTCTCAATATAAAAGTAGTTTATGTCTTATAAAAATTTTATGAAGTTTTTTTACTGGGCTTTAAAATTTAAAAAATAGTTGTTTTTTTAATGGGTTGTCCGAACTGACTGAGAATCACCACCAACTTTGACAAGGACACTTTTCTTATGTCCTAGTAAAACTACAGGAAGCTCAAAGACTATACTTTAAACCACAGCTAATTAGGCCCTCCTTATTAATTATAGGTAGTATAGTTGTGGCTTACTGGATGTTGACCAAATACGGCATTCAGTCTGGTGCTCCAGAATATGCTTTTGTGTATGCTTAATTTGAATGCCCTTCTAAACATGAGTACGTCAGTTTGAAAACAGAGCGCTTTACTTTCTGGTTAGAGTTTGGGATGAGGAAGGGACGAAGAGGACGCTACACTAAAATGAATGACACTTGATTGTGTGTAGAATGATATGTTCCTGTGTGTTATTCCTCGTTTAGAGGGGTTGTGTCTCCTGCTGGTGTGTATTGGGCTGTACTTGTTGCCCTGACCCATACGTGGTTAATGTTTGTGAACATTCTCGTATAATATATAGAAGTCCACTGTTTTACACTGATAATTTAGACTGTTGACTCTTGTCTTCTGCCCACTGAGAATGTAGCTGAGACTGTGTTGTGATCACTCGTTTTCCTGTGCATGTATGTTAAAAGTAAGAAAAGAGCTTATTTTGTACTGTATTATTAGCCAGGCAGTTTTTCAATGTACACTCATCTAATTATTGCAGTATACATGTATTCATGTATTCTTCATGCTGTTGAATCACTTTGTCTGGTGGCAGCTGTGAAGATTGGTGCAGTATTTATCCTTCTTATGTCCATAAGTATGCTTACAAAAATTGTTACCACTTCTGCGATTTCATTTTTCATACAGATGGGACAAGGCATGCAAGCCCTGGCATTTTTTTAGATGTGAGGTTTGCAACACACATTATGTAGATACAGTATTATTGTCTTTATCATTTACTCTGAGAAAAATATTGAAAATTGTAGCAATGTTCTTTTAGTTTTAGTTGAAATGCGGATTGGTAAGATGTTTCAGACATGTACTTTTTGGTTTTAGGTTTGTCTTTGGCAGGTTTGCCTACCTATATAATAATATGATTATGTAAAGCATGCACACCATAAGTCAAATAAGTATTGAAGTTTCAACAAGACTCTGAAATTATGTTCCTAAAGCCATTCCTCAATTTGATTCTTCACTATACACATAAGCCAATGATAAAGAATGATTAAGTGCTTGGACAATACTGTCCTGAAAATTGTAATGGAACATGAGATACATCTTTTTTTTTTTCCGAGAGAAAGTTTCCACACCCTCAGCCAAAGTCGTAAGTTTGTATCGTGTTCTGTCTTATTCATTACATGTGTATCATTTTCCCCAGCTTCTTCCTTCGAAATCAAAACTATACATGTATTCATATATATATACCGATGCCGAAATATTCAAAATATTTATCATTCTTTTTATTTTTACTTAAGTGTTCATTTTCATAACTCTTCCATTCTTTCATTGTTGTATTTATAGGGTTCACATTGTATTTTTAGTTTTGTACCTGAAGCAATCATGTGTGATAATGATGGTATATTTTGATGATTGTTGCCCTTAGCTCATGATGTACTTTGTATTCTAAGCCTACTTACAAACATATTTGTATTGGGAGCCTGAAATATTACAACACTGTCCTCTTTAAAATTCCTTTTGCAATGAAACAATGAAGTTCCTATTGCTAACAACAAGGCTTTCATCGTGTTTTTTCATTTTCGTCAGTTAGTAGTCCTCTTTATAATTTGGAGTGGTGTTCAGATGTCCTGTTCGTTGCCTTTCCATGGTTTACAGAAACGTTCAGGTAATGTTACAGTCTTGACAGTGACAGAAGTGTTTCGAGAAGGCCACCTTTATTCTCACCCCGGGTGAGTGACTCGCTATTGTCACACACACACACACACACACACACACACTCACCCGGTGAGAATAGCTCCCATCCCGGTGAGGGCATGAGGCGAGGACTCCCCCCTGACCCCTCGCAAGCCGATAAAAAATAAAATCACCCTGGCCCTTGATGGCTTACCGCATGTGGCTGGGAAGGAATAATAATAATGTAAAAACATTTTTCGCCTCTCCAGTTTAAAAAAGGCTCACTACACACGATACTGCTCGGGATGTGGGACAGGCCGGCGGCCGAACCATTCGTTGTTTACACACTTAACGATGGCAGGCCTCTCTGCCTACACACAATAAATTATGGTTCAAGGAACAGACTGCGTGTACGAACGTAATGAGACACGAGCACGAAACAATAAATGCTCATGCACGATGGTAGAAGGGTTGTAAATTATTTGGACCAAATGGGCGAGGGCGTTAAATTGTGTTAACTAATTTAATAATTGAGCAATTCAAGCTCTTTTCTTCACTCTCATTTTTTTCGTTTATTCTTTTTTTCTTGCCCCTTTGTTCTTGAACCTTTGGAGTTTGGAGCCAAAAAAAAAAAAGAGCCAGAGAGCCAAATGAAATTCTCCGGGCCAGACACGATCCAAAAGAACCAAATTTCTGGGATTTGGCTCCAAACTGACAATTCTAACTGAGACGATTCGGACACAGAGTGACGAACGTCGAACATGATGCTGTGGAGCATCTGCCCTGACCCCTCTCCCAGGGTCATGTCCGTTAACCTCAGACCTGATCCCTCTAGGGTCATTTCCAGTAAAACAAAGGGGTGAGAATAGCGAGACATGGGTTATTCTCACCTGAGGTGAGAATAACCACTTCCTTTCAAGAAGTTAACAGTCGGTTTCTTTTAAGCACAAGGGGGCTATCTTAAAAAATGCTGTTTTGAGAAAATCAAAGGTAAAGTTTTTGCCCCTCATTCAGTTTCTAAGACTTTTTCTATATATATAACCAAACAAATATACACACCAATGAAACCAAACTGCTATCGGTAGGACAATGCCCACTTTTGGTGTAGGTAAAGATTTCTGGAAACCCCGAAATTTGGGTTAGCCCGCTTGTCCTTAAAAACGACCAGTTAATACCAGTAATCTTCACTCTGCTTTCAAAGTGGGTGGTTGATCGATGATCTGGTATGGTTTGCTTCTTCTTTCCTATATCAAACATCTACCGTCTTTATTTCTCCTCCTTGTTTACTTAATATATTACTCCGACTAGGAGTGATACTTTCTCTCGAAAGCGAAAAGCCCTGCTCAGCGAGTTGTGGCATTTGTGATCATTAGAAATTGATTGCTGTTATTTCCCTTGCTTACTTTTATCTCTTTACCAGTCAATGAGTCAATAATGTCTCTTCATTCTTGGAAGTTAAAATGTTATCATCAGTTAACGATCAATGAACTATTAGTAGTAACACCACCAATAATCTTCAGCACATATTTTATTACCTATTTGCATTGCAAGTGCTTTGAAACTCTTACTAAAGAAAAATATTTTGTCGACATTCGTTGTGAGTTACCACCTCTTAAATAGCATCAGTTGTGCTGAATGTGGCATGAATGTCGTCAAATAGACTTTCAAAATTGTCTTGGCATAGAAATCATGAAAGCACACCAAAAGCTCCAAAATTATTTTTCAGCAAAATCAACTTTATAAAAAATTATGTTTGTTGCATCCAACAGTGAAACTGACAAAAACAAATCAAGTATTTCAAATTATCAGTGTTTATTTTACTGTGTGATACAATTGCACAGGTGTACAAATATGCATCAGGTATATTGCACATTGGAATGGTTCTTAAATGTAGAAAATATTACTATACAAAATATTATCATAAATTGTCAAAATCAAGTTGGAATATAGTCAAACCTGTGTTAGACGGAATCGCAAGGGAGCCAGAAAAAAAAATTCCGTCTTAGAAGGGGAATTTAGGGGGGAGATGGAGGGGTCTTTTTCAAAGGCCGAGCTGGTGGGATTACGGGTCATTTGTCCGGTCGGCAAGCAGTGGTCAAAACTTCACATCTCTCAACTGCTATGCCTCTCTGATGCATCAGTCTTATTTATCCAACTACCACCAGTGCTTGCATTTCATAGGACCACTGTTCGGTCTCTTAAAAACAGAAAAGTTTGAACATCTCCTTTGCTTCCACCCTTAGCCCCACCAATCAGTGCAACAAGCACAGTCAACCAATGCCACCCCTCACAGCCATGTAACAACGATTACAGAAACTTTCTCAGCTGGCTATATACCACCAGGGCGGCAGGCAATGGTCAAACTAATTTCACAACTCTGGCTACCCAAGACAGTTTCCGTTATGGCTAGCTACTCAAGCACTTTCACTGGCACTCGTGAGATTTCACACCCACATAGCCCTGAGCTCACATAGATGGGGTAACATTCTACCCCCAAATTGCACCCCTATTCCCCTTCTTCGTCCGGCAGCATACGGCGTTAAGTTTAGAGCCGGCGGAACTAAATCAGGGCTGAGTGGGCAAAGCATTTTCGGTCTTAGACAGATAATATCCTTCAAAGGGAGCAGAATTTTCTTTCAGTTTCTGCGTTGGACAGGTTTCCGTTTTATACAGGTAATTAAAGAGGAATATGTCAAGGGGGTAGTAGGGAGATTCCGTTAAGACAGGTGCGATTGTCCATATTAAAGTCATGGGCCCTGCGTGGTTTTGAGGCCCAACTCTTTCCCAATACAAAGCCAAATATCTCGTCCCGATGCCCTCATACTGTCTTGCGTTTCCTTTATTTAAACAGAGTCACAAGATGTATTGCTTTAGCAATTGTATGGATGCGTGATGAAATCCGGCACTCATCACTAGAAACTGTTCAAAGGCACAAAAAATTGTAAACTTAAAGTTTTCATGCTTTGGAAGTCACCAGACTTTGGCGGCTATTTTCTCCTTAAATTCACCTTTGATAACAGTTAACAGGCTCCCTTGACACTTCCATAACTCCATACAAGCCAAAAAATTGACAAGCACCTGATTTCACAGTGCAGGGACACAATTGTTTTACTTATAAGGTAATTGTAATTCCTGCACAAAGAGCGACCATGGTAAGCTTTGATAAAGTCAGTTACATCAGGCTTGTGACAGAGCATGCCTTTACCTGTAGCTTAGTTAGTTTCAAGTTGAGCTAGGGTGCCAGTGGTTCTGGATCAGTACCCTAGGGGACACTTCTGAACTTTGGTTGTACTGTGAGTATTCAACACACTACACCCTCTTGGTTCTACCCTATCGGAGATTGCTAATAAATTAGGAAGTCCTGTCTCTTACTTAAATAACCTTCGAGCACTGCTGCCAACCTTTCAAAACCAAAAAAACCCCAGATCAACACATACTTTTCTGCATTGAGTGAATTCAAAGCAGCCACTATAATGTAGAGAGTATATTTATAGGGTTCCTTCTAATAATTCGGTCTTGAAAGTTCATAATATAATTTATTCAGCATTGACGAGTCAATGAGGAGCAATAGGCCTACTTGAAAACCGAAAAACCAATTTTTTTCGGACACAAAAAATGAACTCTTGTACTCAAACCCTCAAAAAGGTATTAAATATGTTTTTTATGCATGTAGCCTACTGGTTGGCAGCTATGTCACAGTGTTGAAAGAGGCACTGGATTCAACCCATACAATTTCCAATAACTACAGTAACTGTCATATATAGACATTGGCCCAAGGTACAGAGTATTGATAAACCCAGCACTCTATCAGCTTAACTTCTCACAGATAGGTATTCCCATATCTACATAACCTACACTACATAACACGGAAATTACGAACACAGAAAACTCGAAATCACACATCCATTGAACTGTGCCTGCAGTCCCGAGGTTTTTTTTTTCTTCTATATCTTCGTAATCGTAAGATATTCCTCGAACTACCCAGTCTGGTCCTGACGAATTCGAGCTCTGCGTGTTTTACCGTATTTTTAGATTCTCAGATGTGTTTACGAAAAACAGCTGAAACTGTAAAATATGGACAAAAATGGATTTTCGACCCCTCAACTATTGAAAATTGAACAAACGACAAACATGAAATATGTGCGGATGTAGTATGAACATGGAAAGTATTATGAGAAGTGAAAATGGGAACAAGTGATTAGTAAGAACGCCACATGAAGTGGCAGTGTGTAGGTAAAGGGAATTACAGATCGCCACTTGAGCTAAAGGGAAAGAGTTTACAACTAAAGAGAAGATTTAATTCCTGAAAAGAGCATAGGAAAGATATTTTTACTTCGCAAAGAATTAAGTTAAAAATTAAGCCTGAAGATGAAATTGCAACACCTGTTCATGTTGTAAACATCATCCAGACATGCCAAAAGCTCAGTTGATATAGTGCTGTTGTCATCCTGGGATGGAATCCTTGCTGAAACAAGCTTTATTGGTTGGGGTTTTCAGCCATCCATCCCACTGTTAAGACTAAAGAAGGAAATTCAGAAACCCAGTTCTCTCGTCAACCTACAAGTTCTGCCTCTAACTCTAAACGGTCTTTAAAATGTTTCAAAAGAAGATGAAAAATAAAGAGTCCCTTGCCCTCTTTTCACTGCCACAAACAATCCTTTCTTCTGATACACATGGCGGACCCATCAAGTCCTCCATGAACAAATAACATCCTTTCGATCATTGTTGTATAATACATGTTATGAATTTTGTCACAGGTCAGATCTCTAAAACAATGGTGCTGAAAGTAATGGACGAGAAGAATACATGAGCTGAGCAACGTGACTTGACCGCGGGGGGGGGGGGGGGGGGGGGGGGGATCACAACATCAAATTCACTGGAATGTTATTTGACCATTGAAAGTGCAGATCAAAGTACTAATGATCACAGTCAACAGTAATAGCTATTATAATACAAATGTCTCTGGAAAGGAAGGACATGGATATCACTTCAATAATTCATTATTTTATACGACTAGTGCAGTCTCTGGATAAATGCTTTATTCCATATTTCAATCCTGTTGGCCTTATACCCAGTGCACATTGCCAGTCGAATTCATTTGATTCAGTCTGGGCTAGCAAAAGCTACCATTTTAGCATTAATCAACTGAATTTGACTGTGACCTTAAAAATCACTCACATTTGTTTTTCAAGATTGCAAGTCGAACTGGTCACAGCTGTTGGATGTGAACAGCCAATCACAAGACTTGTTGCCTATGAGTCACAAGGTCTGCGTCATATTTTTTTTTTGCGCAGTATAGATTTGGAGAGGCTGACACTGACAGGTCTAGAAAGCTATCAACATTTCCTATGTCTGTGAGATTCAAAAACCTCTCTACAAAGCAACTGTGATATGTGGCAGTCAGCACTTGAAGCCATTATTGAAGGAAATAGCTGTGTCGTGAACGCCAAGATTTGAGTACAATAACACTGCTCATCAGTCAAAGTTTTATATCTTTTAAGGGGATCCACTGGTCAGATCAGTAAATCTTTTGAAAAAATATCAGTTTTCGGATTTTGAAATATCTTAATAGATATCAATATCAAGGATCCATCTTTAGAAGCCTAATTCCTTTATCAAACTTGGAAATAGCTGGAAAATGCATTTGAGAGAGGTAGCAATGTAGGAAAATCTTCACCAAAAATTATCTCTCTTTGCAGTTTTCTCAGAATTGTTTATCTGACCAGGTTGCAACACTATATTGAATAGATCTCAGAAAGTTACTGTCAGAATTGTTTTAAATTTGGACACAATCTTTCATACACATTTCTCTATAACTTTACAGGAGCATTTTTGCTGTTTATGGAACACATTTGGAGTTTTGGGCCTTTTTTATTTAACAAAATCTTAAAATATTGGAGACCTGAATGTGGTGCATAACAAGGACTGTAAGGCTCACAAGTTATTACAGAAAATTCAAATTTGGCTCTGTAAGGTTGTTCTACCTACCAACAGTATTCACCATGCCAAATATTAGGCTTCTATCTTGATGAGTGTTGATGATTGACAAAATATAAAATTGGTTTTAAAAATGCTGAATCAATCCTTTATTTTTGATGGCTTGAGATTATTATGGCTAAAATCTTGAATTTTTTTTGCTTGGTAACCTTTTTTGTACTATGTCACCCCCTTTGATGCAGAAAAGCAAGCTTTAGACCAAAAACTATAGCATTTGGGTGTTGACCATAGCTACACCCCCTTAACAACTTGATCAAATTTGACACAAGGGAGGGGTCTATTCGTGGTGTGTACTGAAGCTGCCATTAATCGATCTGATCTGACTCCATCCAATCCTGCCAATGGGCATCTAGAATTGGGAAGATTGATAATAAAACAAGAGAAATAAGCTGCACATATATGCCCAGGTTTTTCCATTAAATAATCTGATACAAAAACAAAAATCAGTATGTTCTCCCTTAAGAAAAATAGAACTGGTACCAGTATCAAGTACTTTGGGCGAAAGAGACTCTGCGTATTCATCACCAAATCTGAGCAGAGTAGAGTTTACAAATGTACTTTAATATAATAAATTATTGCTCCAATATAAAGAAATCACCAAGCAGCAAAGACAGAGATCTCAAACAGTTCTGAAGGGACATTTAGTTTACCTTCCATCCCTATCAAAAGTTCTTATGCTTTTTTCTTTAACAAGTATACATATATACTTATTCTTAAATTGAAATGCAACAGGTTTTATCAAATGAAGAAAAGGATGTTTAAAAAATTGCTTTAAAAAAGTTCAGGATAATAAAACATTGAGAAAACAGGAAATAGAACTAACTCAAAGTGACACCTCTCAATGTATGATTAAGTAGTATTTCTCACATGAAGACAAAAAGTCCCTTTATCTATAACATGCCAAGCATAAAAAAGGATGAAGTAAGTCACAGTCACTTTTTCATCAAGTCTATTACTAAACCATAATTACTATCATGATACATTGTAGAAAAGTAGTTCCATGATATAGCAACAAATGAAAACTTCTCAAAGCTAATTAAGTGCTCTTTCAATGAATATTACAGTATCCCTTGCTTTCCTTCTCTCTTCCAAATGATGACCATCCCATTCGCATCACAAGATGCTAGCAGACTTTCATCACAGTTGAAGGCTACATCCATTACAGGGGCTGAATGACCCAGCAATTTGTTTACACAAGGCTTCGTTTCTTTTGTCACATCGAAGAAATACACACACATGTCCTCACTGCCAGAAACTGAAATGATGCAAAATTAAGAAAATTCTGTTTGTAATTTCAAAAGTAGCCTTTATAATGTGTACAAAAGTGTACAGTGACCTGTGTCGTTGAACGAAAAGAAAGACATTTAAAAAGAAAAACAAAGTTGTGCTGATATCACTCTTGCACACTAAAATACTAGAAACTGTAAGTCACAAAAAAATATATTTTAACCGTTTCGCACTTACAGCGCCCGTATTCGCCCGCGCCGGTGACCCCCGCTCATCCCCATAGCGCCCGAATGCGCCCGCCACGGGGGTGTTTGTTTCGTTGCCACGAGAGGCTTCTACTTTTACTATCATCAGAAGTTTCACTTAGCTATCTTTATAGAGGAAGAGTTCCGGTTTACTATGGTGTTTTTCTTGTTTCGCTAGCACAAAGAGTCACTTTTTGAACGGGAACAAAAGTCGGAGGAGATTTTAGTTGAATACACGCCATCATGTCTCTAGGATGCATGGGCGCAAAGCTGCCCAATATGAGTACGGCAAAACAAAATAAAAACACCCAAAGAAAAGTCTTTTAGGTACTTTCAAGTTTCCACCAGAGGCTTCAATCTCTGTGAATGTGTTGTATTTCTTTTGTGTGGATTACCTCTTTGTCAGTGGCAGAAACTTCGTGAGTTGAAGAAATGTATACGAGGTCTAGATCTAGATCTAGATCTAGACTCGGAATCCAAGACATGCATCTCAGAAAGACCTCTCATATCATTTCATACTCTTCTATTTCACTTATAATTTTCTGGACGCTCTTGTTGTTATGAATGACCTGAGGTTCGAAAGGGGATAATTTAGGTCAATTTCCGAATGTTTTACACTCAAATTGTTCTTTGAACCTGCACAAGGGTATTCAAAACTATCAAACAAGCTCATTTTTTATCAGGTAGTATCATTTCATGCAAAATCAAGCTCATTTGAAATATTTTGTATAGAAAAATGGAAGTCTTGTCTCCCGACTATCCTTTCGAGCTCCTCATGTCTAAGTGGGTCAATTTCTGCTATAATTTCATTGGACAAACATCTAGAGCTATCAACTTGGCATGTTTTGAATGAGACGTATGCCTCGATTACGAACCAACGCAGGTGGTCCTAGAAGAAGGCCACAAACGCACACAAACTCAAGCAGACTGACGCACACACACTTGACCTGCGTGAATGGGGATCCGACTCGGGACCCGAATGACACGTAAGAGGCTGCGCGTGCGCTGAGCCAGGAGCTACACTGACTCGGGACCAGAACGCAGGCGAGGTGCCGAAATAGGCTTATCGGGCTACATAAACCCGGCTCCCACAGGATGAGGGTTAATAATTCATGTAAATAGAAATAGTGTTTTAGAATTCAATCTAAATATAATACAAATTTTTCTTGCTTGTCTGAAAACCTTTTCTTGAATGATGCTTTCGATACTTCAAGAAAACTTTTTTTCTCATGCCCTTTTAATGCCAGTAATTTCAAGCTGGTAAACTGGAAGAAAGCCCACGATCAGGCGAACACACCAAACATGCCAAAAGCAGGAGACCACTGTACATCATAAGCTACATTGTGTTGAAAGGAGCATACAACTCAAAACATATCAACAAAATCTCATACTTACTGACACAAGCCCCTTGTCTAAAAGACATGAGAGGGCAGAATGTGCTCTTGACAAATGAAGTCCTCTGCTTAATAGGAAAAGACTTTCTCAATTGCAATGCTCCATCTTCAGAGACAATCCTGAAATATGAAATGATCACTTTAGAAATTGAAGTTTTTGGAGGATTTTTATCTTCAAATCTCTCTGCAAGTGTTACATATGTGAAAAATCTCATTACTATCTGCAGTCTGCCTAAATATAAAGCATTATATTTCTATTAGAGTACATGAACACATGCACTTTGTCTGCAGAAAGAAAGGTAAGTTGGGGAGAGATGGAAGGAAGGGTTTTAAAAAGTACAAATAAGTAGAGAATATATAAATACATCAACTAAAAGCTAAAATGCTTTCTTTTTCCATAAACACCCATAGGACATAGACACAAAGGATTAACATTTTTTTCTGTTTACACCCCTTTTTCTCTATATTACAGTCTCTACCAAATAACCTTCAGTTGTTCTTTGATAAATGTATTCCATGCTTACCTCATTAAGTTACTAAGATTTATTCCATCAGTATACCATAACTCAAGTAGATACAGAGAGAGACCTTTACCACCAACAAACAACACACAAAACCTGTCTTTGCCAAAACAAACTAAAATAAATCTACTACACCAGAAGATTCTGACCACACAAAATCTTTCTGCTTATTATTCCATTAATCAAGACATCTTTGACTAAGAATCTCATCAAATCTTAATCCAAGACGAAATCCAACATAGGGGCTCAAATGGAGCAATCTGCAAATGCAAGGAAAAAGAAAGAGTACCTTACAATTTCACACAACCTGAAAAAGGCCAATACTGAAAATGTGACCTCTTTTGAAAAACATTCAGAAAGCAAATTTGTTTCTTTTTGGACAAAGTTTATAAAACTTCACCGAAACATTCTATTTACTTCTATTTTACAGGATGTAAATGGGAAAACAACCTTGAAAAGATCCCAGACAAAGAATGTCCCATTTTGGGTATTTGAACCGCGTTTATCTACATTGTATTTCAGCATGATATCAACTGGTTAAAAAGCCTGGGTCTAAGACGGAAAGAGGAAATCAAGGGTCACATTGCTACTGTCGTTCAGGAAAACAGTTCTTTCACCCTTTGAGCTTGAGCCCCCGATCCTTTGAGACATGCGCACCTGAACTCCTGACAGAAAACTTCTAGTCTTACACTTCACTCTGAAACATGTATTCAGTGTGCTGAAGAACAAATGTGGTGGAAGATGAAGCATGCGCTAGGACTCTGAGGTTAATAAAAGTAAGATTCTTTAAATGCATACCTAAATAAACACAGAGAATTGACACAGCAGTTGACCAGTAAGCAAGGGTCCCTCGCTTCTCGACTGATCCATGCTCGCGCAGATAAACTTGTGATTGGATGACCCTCTGATACAGTCATCCTGGAGAAACAATATAATATAGGAAAAAACTTATCCCACACACTTTTTTCATAATAAACATTCTGAAAAAGAAATAACAGCCTGTACCACAAAAACTACATTTTCATTAGTACCAGTACCACCATCATTATCATCTTAATAAGTATAATCATAAGTATATCATCATAACTACCTTGAAGAAAGTTTATGAGTTTCTTCTTCTGAGCTCCGTATTACTGCTCTTCAATAAACTCAAGGCACTATGAACGGAAAATAAATTTTTTTTTTTTAAATTTAATTGTGCTAGACACTTACCGCCTGGTCTTTGTGAGTTTCCCTGTTGCAACATCCACAGTGAAGGAATAGACTGATCCTCTCTCGTCTCCAGCCCACAGAATTCTTCCACTTGCATCAAAAGTCAACGCATGAACACGGCCCGTTACTTTACTGCTGCCACCCTGGTAATGAGTAGTAAAACATCCATGACTACCGTACATTGACACTCAAAGCCAGGAAAAAGGGCAAAAGCACATTTTTTCTTTTTTAAGTTTTAACATCAACCACAGGCAATTAAAGGAAAATAAATCCAAGAGGTTCTAACAAGGCAGAGGCCAAATTTACATACTTTTTCCTTTGCTACCCCATGGTTTCATTTTCTCCCCTAACAATGCCTATGATTTTTCTCTTTTCACAGAAACCATACAAAATCCATTAGCTGATCTACATTTTCCTGCTTAAAGCCCATCAGCTGATCTACATCTCCCTACTGTCTTTATTTCCATAACTTTTGATCTCTACAATTGTCATGTAATAGATACCTGTAGTACTGCTGTAGCACAATGATAAAAAATCCCCAGGAAAATGCTAGACAAAAAACAAAGCAAGTAACTTCAAAATATTTTAGGACCAAGCAGAGAGTTAAGTGGACACAAAGAGAAAAATTACACAAATTAAAAGTTGATGGGCTTTAAGCAGGAAAATGTAGTCAACTACTTTGAATATCATCAGAGATTAAATAATTCTTGGTAAGGGACAAAAAGAGACAGGAGAGTACACTGAATGAAACCAGATACCTACTTTGTAGCCTTTTCCAGTTGACATGTTCATAACTTGAACTTGACTGCGACTGTTTCCGGTATGATCAAAATCAAGGAAGCACAACAACACAATGCGACAAGGTATATTACAATGGGATCAAAATCTCTTAATATCAATTATAAAATGTATATCATACTAACAGGCGTCAGCTAAAATTTACATTTTTTTTGCAATAACAGCTTTAAAAATCAAGCCACACATGAATTCATTTAACTTTTGTCAAAGAAAGACATCAAAACATATAAAAATGATCACAAGAGAGAGAGAAAGAGGCAAATCTTGAAATGGTATCTATTTTAATATAGCAGCAAGGACACTGCACGTCATTCACCAACAATGTAGTACTCTAACAAAATATAATAAACAAGGACTATCTCGTTTGGTTCTTCATGGTTATTACGTGGTGCATTGTAAAGCAAATTATAACACATTTTAGAATTACAAAAATGAAGATTCTCATCCTGGTGTGACTAAATTCATTCTTAATCATACTTTTTAAAAATGAAAATTATAAAATTTTTCAACACTTTTCGTACCATGCACTGGGTTTTCCGCATGCTAACAATTCATCCCAGGCTGCCCGCACATGGGGATTCCCCATTCAAAGTGATACCTCTAAAAAATACCACAACTGTTACATTTTATCACAGTGTTTCCTGCTGCTAAAAGAAGCGGGGGAAAGCAATCATAACACTAAGTCTAAGTGTTTGTTTTAGTAACAATTTTACAGCACTTGCAACACAATAAAGTCATATAAGTGCAGGGGACCAGAGATGTTACAACAGAATAATAATCACAAACACAAAAGGAGAGATAAGGACAACAGATGTTTGATAAGAAAGAAGGAGCAAACTACACCAGAGCACCTCACTAACCATCTACTCATAACACTCAATTTACACCAATTTAAGTCTTTATCTCCATGGGGGGTAAACCCACTATGCTGAGGCCCCTTTTTGGTACCAAATTTTTAAAACTACGAAAACGTCACTAAATTGGTCATTAAATCAAAACAAGTGAACCAATTTCGATAGTTCTTCATCTAATGGATGAAATCCGGATAAAAGAGACCTGTTTAAGTTTTCAGCTTTTGCCAAAAAGTAATTTGATGTCAAAGTCGTAAAGGAATGTGCCCCAGCCGCTGTCAGCGGCTCACCGGCACAGCAGTTCCGACTGTGAGCCGCTGGGAGCGGCTTGCCGGAGATAAAGAGTTAACGCTCATTTGAATGTGGGTCAATTAGTTTAAAACGTATGAATGATTGCATAGTGATCCTGTACAGCTGAATGCTGTTGAAAATGTTTATTATGGATATGATAGTGAAGAAGCTGTTAAATGTGCTGATTCTTAAGAGTTTTACGGCACTTGCAACACCATAAGGTCATATAGGTGCCGAAGATTAGAAGTGTTACAAGAGAGTAACAAACACAAAAAAGCAGGAGAGATAAAGACGATAGATGTTTGATAGGAAAGAAGGAGCAAACCATACCAGAGCACCCGCCAACCACTCGCGCACTGATTCTGATGACACTCATATAGGTGGAACTGAGAATGTTTCGACGGGTATGAAAGTAAGACATCTTTTCTCCAGATAAGTACCTCCAGAAAGACACACTGTAGAGGAGATAGATCTGGGCCTGTGAGGAGTGCCGGGTGGTTTATGCAGAGTAACAATGAAAATGGCTCAGAGAGAAGAAACTGATAAGCTGTAGACAGAGACAGAAGAATTTCACAGATAATACTAAAGTGCTACTTTTTACAAGCATGCAAGTCCCAAAATTAACTTGGCAGGGGACACCACTCGTGGCAAACTTACTTAGTCGGGCGAAAAGGGTTACATCTCGTGTGTCTTTTTCCCAAGACACTGAAGATGATGTTCCTGATTAGTCTAATTTTGCGAGTTCTTTGTCCCTTCTGGATCTATCCAAAAAAAAAGGCTTCCCGGGAAGCTGAGAATGTTTCGGAGTGTTCTGTGGTCTGCTGGGGTAATAATATAGTGTAAAGCGCATAGAGCCTGCTGTTAAGCGGGGATATGCGCTATAAAAATGCTATTTATTATTATTATTATTTCCCACAGATAGTATAATATGAATTACATAAAATACCAGTCACACGGACCAATCTTTCGGATTACATGACGTGACACAGTTCTTGCGCACAGCACGGTGATCTGAGATATTGAACATATTTCATACTAGTATACCCTACGCAAGTTATATTCCTTAACTCACTTGCGACTGGGCCCTTTCACCAGTCACAAGCGTTGAAGACTGGCGTTTTTGGGGGTATTTCAATAAATCACCACAACTCTCAGAAGAATTTCACAGATAATCTCTATTGTAATCATTTTTTGACACAGTAAAGTAACATTCAAGCTTAATCTAATACAAAAAACTAAAGTTGTCTAACAAAGCGCGAGTTCCGGTCTGTTCAACCCCAGTTGGGGTCACTGTCCTTAACCTTCAATAACTTAAAAACTACCGGCCCCAGAGATACGAAACGAAGTCTTAGTAGCTCAGGCTTGGCCAAACAAGGGTACGAGGCGGGTCTCGCGATCCGTGCGTGATTTGTAGAGCGAAAAAAAAATTCCAAAGTTGGTCACGCAGGGCTTGTGAGACCCGTCGCGAGCGTCGCGGCGGGGGTCACGCAACTGTTGTGTGACCCGTCTGAAGTGAGTTAAAAACTTTCAAAAACAACTCCCAAAGAAGACGGCTGAGTAAGAACAGACTATCCTGAAGTTGTAAGTCAGCATTACTACTACTGAGATGCCATCGTTGAGTTATAGTATACAGCAAGTCAGCCTGGTTATGGTACTATTTTGCCAAGAACAGGTAGTGAAAATAGTAACACTGGAAAGTGTAGAACTGTCCCCGTCGTTTTACTCAAGTAAAATTCTGAAATTATACAAACTGAGTCCAAAAATGTGAAATTATGCCATTCTGTTAATTTTAACAAAGAATGATAAAGGAAAATAATCAGAAATTATGCCAAAAATGATAAAATTTTGCTAAATTATGTGGGTGCATAAAACCACGGGGACAGATAGAAGAAGCAACACATCACAGTACTCCCAAACATTTAAACACAGGAAATTTACAATGACACAAGCATGACAATGATAATGTGGAAGGTACTCACAAAAATGATGAAAAAAATAAACAAAAATGGCCTAAAAAGTATATTACCAGTAAGAACTTTATCACATTGATAACAATGAGCATTTTCTCTAAAACTGATAGAACCACACCAGCAAAACTGATCCACACAAAGGATACTACAAACATGTTATTGTTCAAGGGTTGGAACACACAACAGAGTAGCTCTGAGCCGATGCTGTCCTCAATGACTCGCATACAGGATCCAGCTGCCACATCCCACAGCCTGGCAGTGCCATCCAGCGACACAGACAGTATCACATCATTTGACAAGGACCAGACGAAATCTGAAAGAAAAGTAAGAAAAACAATCATTTGTATGTTTCAGTAAAAGTTTTGCAGCACTTTCAACACAGCATGGTCATTTAAGTGCAGAAGATTAGAGGTGTTACAAGAGAGTAACAAACAAAAAAGGAGGAGAAGAGAAAAAGACGACAGATGTTTGTTGGCAAAGAAGCAACAAACCACACTAGAGCACCCGCTAACCACTGACAAAAAATTAAAAAATAAATAAATAATTAATCATCTCCACATCTGTCACAAGAAAACATAACATCTTATATGAAATCATTTCACAAATCACTCTTTCACCTAAAAAAAGCTAACAAACAAATAACTTCTCTCCTCACCTAAAAGGGTTACCGCTTAGGACTTCTAATTTGGCGGATTAACTTTTCACACACAAGTACACTTCCATCTATATTAGACAAATGGAAAGCACAAGACAAAAAACTGACCCCCCCACCTCCTCGTACACACACACACACACACACACACACACACACACACACACACGCACACACACAAAAAGACGGGCAAATGGATGGAGATCAGAATATTTAATTCATGGTAACTCACGTCAGAAATCCAAATCAACTACTAACCTACCACTTTAGCATTAAGTATCACATTTGGTCCTCTTTAAAAGTTTAATGTCAAAATAGCAAAACTTTTTAATGATTATATTTACCTTCTCCACTCACTCTGGCCATAAATCTAAATGAAGAAAATCTGGAAATTCCGACTTGGTCACAAACATGGCCTGTGGAAATTGCCCAGACATCCAAAGTTTTCGGAAAGTTTTGAAAAATTTATGCCAGGTCTGCCCCCCTTTACACTACACACATGCACAAAACATTACCTGTAACTCCACTTTTGTGACCTTTCAGCATACATATGACAGTGGCTGGTGGCGGAATCACCTGGCAGATCGACAAAGTGCCATCGAGGGAGCAGCACGCCACTCTGGATTTGTCGTCATTTGCAAACTTGACACTTGTTACTGATAACAGACAGAAGAGATAATATAGAAATTTTAAAATAATAATCAGGAAGGAAAAGAACGAAATATGCAAGGAACCTGTCTTTAAGGTTCAACTAATCAACATCTACCATCACCTATAAAAATACAGCCGAAATTGTCCAAGATAGCCATCCACTGTCATGGAGAATAGTGTTTTAGTGTTTCTCCTAAAGAGGTGGACGTCTTGGACAATGTTATTATAATGTAGAAAAAAATGCATAGGAGGACATTGAATGTGGTCATTTGCATAGGTAATTGTCTCGGAAACGTGGCCGTCAGAGCAGGTTTGACTGTATCAGTAATGCAAAAAGTGCATGCATAAAAGTTGCCTTATTTGTTCACTTTCATTAAGTTTAACGGCCCTTTCAATACAGATTGCTTAACCCAATTCACCCTGCGTTGCCGCGGTAGTACACCTGTGTCCACTCTGGCTTCCTGTGAGCCTGGGGAAAAATCAGTCTCGACACATTAAACTTAGACACGCATGATTGTGCCCAAACTATTTAGGGTATCAATATGAAATTTTGCTTAGATTTTACTTAAAATGTTCTTTTAATTTTATAAGAGAGAAAGATGAAGGAAAGAACAGAGAACACATATATTCTTCCTCCAACTGCGACTCATCAGCACTCGATTTAGCCATAGCAACTTATAGTAAATCTATGGTCTAGATCTAGATCTAGCTTTTCTTCGAAGTTTTCAAAGCACTTAATTCAATCCGAACACCTTGTTTTTCTAGATCTTAGGTCTACTTTCACTATCTTTGCCGCTTATGCCTAAAACAAACTATGTATTTCAACAAACAAAAATAGCCATGGCACTGTTGTTTTTTGTGGCAGTTTTTGTCTTCTCGTCCATGAAGATTTCTTGTCACGATTTGTGGTGACAAAACAACAAAACTAACTCGTATTTGACTAAAAACAGGAATGAAAACAGGCTTGCAAAAGTTTTAACAAACTATAAGCGACCTATTATATACAATAGAAACCTGGATAAGTGGTTCGGACTCAATTTTCTGGACTGGTATTTTGATACGACTATTTTCATAGCTCGGTGGACGGAAGCGCCCGGCAGCTACAAATATATTTGTAGCTCGGATCCAATGGGTTAAATAAGATGAGTCACCTTCATTTACATTTCCCTCAGCAATAGGACTGAGCCTGTATCAAAAAGCCTTGAAAATTCCCAGAAAAAAAATCCAATAGGGTTTTCTACCAGGTACTGAACACTGAACCTGTATTTTTTTTTTTAAAGAAGGAGAGAGACAAAATGAGGACATAGACAAAATGATTATCATTTAGCACTAAGACTCTAAAAATAGAATTGTAAATGTAACATATTTCACAAACTGGAAGACTCAGAGCAAAAACAACCCCTTGGCTGCTAATGGTATATGTGTGCGGCTCGCGAGAGAGAGAGACAGAGAGAGACAGAGAGAGAGAGAGAGAGAGAGAGAGAGAGAGAGAGACAGACAGACAGACAGACAGACAGACAGACAGACAGACAGACAGACAGACAGAGGCAGAGATCCCTAGTTGGATTAAAATATTAAAATGGACAACATCTCCCATTTGAGATAATTTTAAAAGATATTTTCACCACAAAAAAAATTCTTATTCATTCTCAACTCAGCAAGAGAGACAAAGAAAAATAGTAATAGCCAAACATCTTCTGTAACAACTGCATCTCATACTGATTCAACTTAACATTAGTGTTAGCTTTAACCTCTTAAGGAAAGTACAAAATGAAAAAAATTGTCGCTAAATAAGCAAGAGGTGCACTGTTCTTTTTCCCTTTCACTCAAACATAAAAAGCAACTATCTAGAATATAAGACGAGAAGGGAAAAGAGAAGAAAACATTTTCTAAATAAGCAGACAAAAAGAGTCATCACTCAGAACCATGTCATAAATTGTTGAATTGACCGCTTATCTCTTCCTCTCCCTTCCACCCACCCACCCACACCAACACACCCAACCATCCACACACACACCCCCACCCCCACACACCCCCACA